>NC_058133.1:218657373-218692192 GCF_016433145.1 Gracilinanus agilis
GAAAGGAGCAGAGCCAAAAGAACATTGTACACAGAGACTGATATACTGTGGTAAAATTGAATGTAATGGGCTTCTGTACCAGCAGCAATGCAATGACCCAGGACAATTCTGAGGGATTTATGGTAAAGAATGCTACCCACATTCAGAGGAAGGACTGCAGGAGAGGAAACATATAAGAAAAGCAACTGCTTGAACGCATGGGTCGGGGCGGACATGATTGAGGGTGTGGACTCGAAACTACCACACCAATACAACCACCAACAATTGGGAAATTGGTCTTGATCAAGGACACATGACAAAACCAGTGGAAAAGTGCGTCGGCCATGGGTGGGGGGAGTGCGGGGGGTGAAGGGGAAAATTGGAGCATGAAACATGTAATCATGTTAAAAATGATTATTAATAAATGTTAAAAAAAATCCTATGATCATGTTTAAGAGTGTTCTGTAAAGAAAAAAAATAAAATATTTTTAAGTCAGTATTTTTAAAAGTAGAGGGTAAACTGAAACAATTTAGAAATTTGTGGCTAAAGCTATGAGTGTGTGTTGTTAGGTTGTTGCAGGGAAATGGAAGATTTTAAACAAAAATATAAGACTTTACATAATACTTAAATTCCACCATAGTAATTCTGGCTCAATATCCTAGCCTATCAAAATTTTCTTGAATCTTAGTACTTGTCTGTGATATTTTTTTAAAAAATTGATTAATTTGTTTGTAACATTAGAATGCCTAGTTAACTCCCTCCTCCTCCCTCCACCCATTAGAGAAGGCATCATTTGACAGATAGATATGTATATAAACTATGTCTTATTTATTTCTATTTATCAATTCCTTCTCTACAAACAATATTTCTGTTGTTTGTAATATTCTCTTGGTTCTGCTCATTTTACTCTTCATAATTTCATGTAGATCTTTCCATGTTTTTCCAAAATTAACCTGTTCCTCATTTCTTATGGAAGAGTAGTATTCCATCACAACCCTGTGCCTAAACTTGTTTAGTCATTCCACAAATGATGAAAATGATGGACGTCCTTCAATTTCCAGTTCTTTGCCAACACAAAGTGAGCTGTTATAAATATTTTAGAACATATAGTTTCTTTTCCTTTTTCACTGATCACCTTAAGAAATAATAGTGGCATTAGGAAATACTACCACCTCATAGAGATATTACTGGGGCAAAAGGTAAACAGTTTTATAACTCTTTGAGTATAACTCCAGATTGCTTTCCAAAATGGCTGGATTAGTTCAGAGTTCTATCAAAAGTGTATTAGTCTTCCCGTTTCTCTGCATTTCCTCCAACATTTGTCATTTTTCCCTCATCATTTTAGTTAATCTGATGGGTAAGAGATAATATCACAGTTGCTTTGATTTGTATCTTCTAATCAATAATGATTTAGAGCCTTTTTACATAGTTATATGTAGCTTTGATTTTTTTCATACAAAACTTTGATTTTTTACCATTTATTAATTGAAGAATGGCTCACATTTTTATAAATTTGACAAAGTTTTCCATATATTTTAGATATGAGACTTCTATCTGAGAAACTATAAATTTTTTCTCAACTTACTGTTTTCCTATTCATGCAAAACTTTATAATTTAATGCATTCAAAATTATCTATTTTACTCACCCCAATGCTATCTCTTCTTTCTTCTTAAATTCTTCTCCTATCCATAAATCTGATAGGTAATATGTTCATTGTTCTTCTAATTTTGCTTATGATATATCCCTTTATGCCTATGTCATGTGTCCGTTTTGATACGATATTGGTCTATATCACATTTATGTCAGACTATTTTCCAGTTTTCCCAGCAATTTCTTAAAGAATGAGTGGGTTAAGGAACAAGTCATAGCAAAAATAAATAATTTTACTAAAGAAAATTATAATAATGAAGCAACATACCAAAACCTATGGGATACAGAAAAAGCAGTAGAGAAAAATTTAAATTTACATCTCCTATGACAGCTTAAACATCCCTCCCAGCTTTGTGTCATTTGCAAATCTAATAAGAATATCAACTATGACTTTATCCAAGTCATGGATTATCTTCATATATATGTATATTATACATACACACACACTAATGTGTGTATAATTATATAGGGTCAAGAAAAGATTCCCTTGGGTGCCCTACTAGAAATCTCCTTCCAAGGAGATTTCATATCATTGACTATACTTTTTGACCATACTCTCAGTAGTTTGCTTGGATCAACTATTGTCTAGTCCAGTAGTCCAGTCTGGGGACACCAGAAAGTCCACCATGACTGTTTTAGGGGGTCCTCAAGGTCAAAACCATTTTGATAATAATACTTAGATGCTTTCATTTCTAATGTGGTAAGTATTAATAAATATAATGCAGATGAAGAGAAGCTCTTTGGAGGATTCTCGATAACTTTTAAGAGTATAATGGGGTCCATATGACCAAAAAGCTTGAGAACCACCGGTCTAGTTTATTTCTCCATCTTTCCCTCAAGAATAAGACAGAAGGTTTTGGTAAATACCTAGCTAAATCTAAAGTAAAATCTAAATAAATTATATCAACAGCATTCTCTAGACTAGAAATGCTGTCAAAGAAGGAAATTAGATTAGTCTACTATGAACTATTTTTGATGAAACCATATTTGTTCCTCGTAATCACTGTTGTCTTTTTTGAGATAGTTATTAAATATACCTTTAATGATATGCTCTAACACAGGAGTCGGCAACGTATGGCTCTCGAGCCATATCTGGCTCTTTTGAGGGCCAGATATGGCTCTTTCTACAGGAGCCATAAAGTCAATTTTTTTCAGGTGCTGTTACAGGAGCGCACACTGTGAGCACTGTACAGTTGTCACGAAATTTTTAAAAAATGTGGCATTTATGGCTCTCACAGCCAAAAAGGTTGCCAACCCCTGCTCTAGCATTTTATTCAGAATAAAAGGCCTAATCTCTTCCCAGTCCAAAAAAAAACCCAGCATATTTGTCCCTTTCCAATTCTGTAATAATGCTTCAATTCTCTGCAACCCTCCAAATATCACTGAGAGGACTCAACAATACATATATTTGATTTTCCTATCTCATCTCTCTTTACTTCAATCTATCTTCTACATAGCCAAAGTAATTTTCTTTAAATGTTTGCAGCCTTCTGATAGACTACCCTTCCATGTACTCTACAGTTCAGCCATCCTTGCCTACCTACTATTCCACACATGATACTCAATACCCTGTTTTCATATTTTTACACTGGCTATCCCCAACACCTAAAATACACATCCTCTTCATATACCGTTCTTGGAATCTCTGGTTTCCTTTAAGATTTGGTTCCACCATCTTCTACATAAGGCATTTCCTTAGTCCCTCAGCTATTAGTATCCTCCCTCTCAAAATTACCTTTTGCAAGAATGGGACTCCATTAATTATTCCTCTCAAGGATTTCCCATGTATAATAAATATTCAAACTAAGGGAGGGAAGAAGAGGATAAACGTGGGACTTTGTTAATTATCCCACTCCATTTAAAATATTGCCTTTGTTAGGTAAGAATACTTCTAGACTGAACCATTGGAAACTGAATATGAGTTCTTGGAATCACTAAAAGCTAGGAGCTATCACACAATGGGAGCAGCTAAGTGGCACAGTGAATAGAATGCTGGGCCTGGATTTAGGAAGTTTCATCTTCCTAAGTTCAAATCTGGTCTCAGACACTTACTAGCTGTGTGACCCTGGCAAGTCATTTAACTTTGCCTCAGTTCCTCATCTGTAAAATGAACTGGAGAAGGGCCATGAAGAGTTCAACATGACTGAAATGACTGAATAACAACAATCTCACAGTAAGATAAGAGTTCCTGACTATCTAGAAACTAATAAAAGGAAGAGGGTCATACAGAGATGAGCTGGAAAGGACCAGCAGTCATGGGACAACTAGCAAAAGGAAAAAGAGATGGTACAACCAAGTGGAGATAGAACAGGAAGATAATGAGGGAAAGTTATAGTTCTTAAAGGCATCTTGGTGCAGAAAACTCAGGTTGATGCCACCGGTATACCCAACTGCTCAAGGACTGAGGGAAGTCCCAAGAAAAGGTCTTCTCTTAGCCAGATTCTTCTGCTGAGGTCTATCTATTCATAGATATTATAATATAATCTGCTGTTTCTTTACACAACCATTTCCAATAACCTGAATTTTGTCTCAATCCCAAAGAGGATTAACCAAAGCTAGATATAAATGGAAAGTAAGGCAAAGAGTCCACTCTCAATCTAAATATCAGGAATTCTCCTTACTAAAAGTTCCAAGTGATTTAAATTGAACTTGGAACTTTTCATCTAAAATAAATATGAGGAAGGGAAACATTGACTTAGGGGCTATTCTATCACCTATAAGCTTAAAATGGGCTAATAAAATATTATACTTGTAACACTTGTGTATATCCTGAATATATTAATATACATTCTATACATACTCATATATGTCCTATATATAATTATGTATATATTCTTATACATGTTATACATGTTATACATGTTGTCACTCCAGTGAGAATGTAAGTATGCTGAGATCAAAGACTATCTCAGTTTTGTCTTTGTATACTAGGATTTAACAAAGTGCTTGGCATATATTAGGTGCTTAATTGCTTGTTGATTAGTTACAGATTTTCAATACCCTAAGATGCCGAAATTGATGGTAAAGAAAGGAGAAAGATTGGATTCTTGTGAGGAGTGAAGAATGTAGTTCAATCACCCCAAACTCTGCCCTTGGTAGTTCTTTCAATGTATAGATTACATCACTGCTGTTATTGTCACCAAATTGTTTCATTTGTACCTGAGTCTTAGGCCTTCTGATTCCTTGGCCTTGTGATTATTGGGTTTTTTATTATTGTTGTTGTTACTCTTGTTGGTTTATTTTATTTTGTTTTTGCTCACTCATCAATTTCCTTTTCTTACTACATAAATATGAAAATGGCCAATTAGTATTCAATTTTGTATTTCAAAATTCACCTTTGAATCAGATATTTATCTAGTCCATAGCAAAACAAAGGATATAATGAAATATTATTAAATGAATAGGAAAATAATCATTTACAATCTTGCAAATATCTTTTTACCAACCTGTGAAGAGATGTCCAATAAAAAAAATTAAACAAAATGAATAACAAGTCCCTGCATAATTCATTGTTGGCTCTAACACATTACACCTCTATGGTACGAAATGGTACAGGAACCAAACTTCATAGATACATCTGTAATCTTGCTTCTTAATGTACAAAAAGTTTAAGTGACAACTAATCAGTAGTAACAGCTGAGGTTAGAATCTAGGTAACTTGATTCTTAATCCAGAAACTCAATCTATTAGCCCTTAGAATAGAATTATGCTTCCTGTGCTACACCCAGAAACTTGTTAACTTGACATAAGATCCCATTTCCTTACAGTATGAATTAAATGCTGAATTGCCATCATTTATTGATAAAATATAAGCTATTGATCAGGGATAGTGGCAAGGTGAGAGATTACAAAAACCAATATTCTTATGCAAAGTGGCAAGTCCAACTTTCTCACATTAATCATCAGTTCTGATTTAAACAATGTGAGCTAATACAAACAGATGAGGAAACAATTTATGAGATGTATTGCCCAGCCAAAATATCTTCCTTGCAACAAAATATAAAACTAGTTTTAACCTGATCCATGATTCCTACAGCTTAGACATAGAGAGAGGAAAGTGAGGAAGAGAGGTCATATATTTTAAAACATATCTAAATGAAAGAGCATACATAAGTCTGGATCATTTTAATATGAAGCTGATAGAGAACATTTTACAATATACAAATCAAATTACTAATGTAATATTCTCTGGGTCTTCATTATAATATTTTCTCCTGGTTCTGCTTCTCGGACCCCTCCTTCTCAGTTTCCTTTGCTTGATTCATATCACATTTCCTTATTATGGGAATTCCCCAACATTCTGTCCTGATCTCTGTTTCTCTTGTTGTCCCTCTTTCTCCCTATCCCTCTCCCCCACCCCACAATGTCAGCTTCCATAGATTTAATTTTCTAGTCCTATACAGAAGACTCTCAGATTTATCCAAGCCTAATCTCTTCCATAATCCTTAGTTCCACATCACCAAATAACAATCAAATACATTCTCCACTATTGTGAAACCATAGAAAAGTCAGATGTCCTACCTTGGTCTCAGTTTCATTTATAAAATGAGGGAATTTGACAATATGTCCTTTACAGCTCCCTTCACTCTGAATCCTTTGGTGTCCATATCTCTCCATCTCTATGTAATAATAACCATGTGGCCTTAAGCAAGTTTATTCAACTCCTGACCCTCAGTTTCTTCATGTAAAAATAACAATTATAATATTTTTACTATCAAGCTTACAGAGACTCAGGAACATCATTCTCTCTCAAACAGGAATGGCACCAGTTTGGAGAAATTAATAAGAATTAGAGGACAACTCCCCAAACCTTAGCTATCATGGACATCAAACCCTTTAAAATTATTTTTAAAGCTATCTAATTAACTTGTTTATTTGTATTCTAAATTTAACAAATATCAAATTAAATTAGTATTTCCACATACATAGAAGAATAAAAAAGGATTCAATATAAATTATGTAACTCCATTATATACAACAATTTTCTCTTAAAATATAGTAAATTCAATATGTAAGTTTCAAAGCTGCCCTCATTGTCTATGATTCTTTACCATCTTTCATTTGTCTCTCTTTTGTGTATTTAAAAAATGTTATAATGACCTTTTTTCTTACATGGCCCTAATTCCCCTTTTCCAGGAAGGAAGGAAGGATCTTTAACAAGTATGCATTTATTCATGGTCAAACAAAAAAAAACTCTCATTCTGGAATCATGATTGGCAAATACATTGATCAAAGTTTCCAAATTTTTCAAAATTGTTTTCCTTTTTAATGTTATTCTTAGTATGTAACTGTTTTCCTTATTCATTCACTTTACTCTGTATCAGATTGCATAAGTTTCCCTAGGTTTAATTGAAATTATCCCTATTGCCTTAACCCATTGCATTCATATACTGTAACTTGTTCAGTAATTTCTAATTAATGGGTGCCCCTTGTCTTCCAATTCTTTGTTATAACAAAAAGAGCCTAAGCCACTGATATTTTTTAAAATGAAGAGGTAGTCCTGCCTGGAAAAAAAACAAAAACAAAACAATCATACAGCCAAGCCCACCTTTAGTAAAAAATTAAACTACATTCCATACTGTAAACTATTGGCTAGAGAGATAAGAGCATCTTGGCAAAATGCCAAACTGCTATCATTAACAGTTGAGTCTAACTACTACATAAAGGTGAAGAAAATGTAATATTTCAGCACCAATTATTCTAGGAAAGTCTGTCTGGTATAATGGTTGTTTCTATTTTCCCTAAATGGATGGTGGGAGAATATAGTCAAAGAGTGAATTACTTGCTAAACTAAAACTACTGATAGGCAAGTTAATCTTTTTAACTTTCTTACACTCCCCTGTCCAGATCAGTATATATTAATTTATCTGGATATTATTGATTAAAGTTCTCCAGTATCCAATATCCACTGTGACTTCATTAGCTTGGGGATTCCAATAAGAGAACTCCCTGCACCAAGGCAAAGGAAAATCATTTAGGATTTAGTGTAAATAAACACTAGGGAGTTATGGGGAATATACAGATTAGGTGGCTTGCTCAGAATCGCCTAACTCATCTCCTAAGTGTCAGAGTTAATAATAATAATAGTAACATTTATATAGTACCTACTATGTACCAAGCACTATGCTAAGTGCTTCATAAGTGTTATTTGATTTGATCCTTACAATAACTCTGGTGCTATCATTATAATAGCATTGGGTACTATTATTTAATATAATGATAGCAACAGATGCTGTCAAAACTGAGCCAGGAGGTCAGCTGGATGGCTTAGTGGATTGAGAGACAGCCCTAGAGATGGGAGGTCCTAGGTTCAAATCTGGCCCCAGACACTTCCTAGCTGTGTGACCCTGGGCAAGTCACTTGACCCCCATTGCCTACCCTTACTACTCTTCTGCCTTGGAGTCAATACACAGTATTGACTCCAAGATGGAAGGTAAGGGTTTAAAAAAAAAACTGAGCCAGATAAAAGTATCTTACTAAGGGTCAAATAATTAAAAAGCACCTAAGGCTGGATTTGAGTTCAAATTTTCTTGCCTCCAGACTCAGTGCCCAAGCCACTGTGCCACCTTGATACCTTAAATACGGCAGGCAGAGTATGAAATATACAATTTCAGTATATAACATAAAGGAATTGATTAGTAGTAGTTGATAGAAAATATAACTCTATTTGCCACCTGCCTACTCCCCACCCCCCATCTAGGTATTCCCATCTATTTCTACCTGGAAACCAGGGGATAAGTTCTTAACTTCACAGATAGTATATAAAACTTCCTAATTTGTGGTAAAGGATTAACTTTGCCTTCTTTGACCCTGAATTAAGAAACAGCCTAGTAATAATATAAATAAAGTAGGTCTAAGAGTCAAGAGACCTGCATTATAATTCTAATTCTACCATTTACTAGATGTGTCATCGGGCAAGTCACTTTTCCTTCCTAAGCTTCAATATCTTCAGTTGTAAAATGAAGGCTCTGCACTAGCTAGTCTGTGACATCAAGTTGAAAATTCTTAGTCTAAGCTTCTTTCTTGTGACTCTACCCCATTCCTGTGGTCTGACACTTTGCCTAGTTTCTGATCCTTTGTTGCTAAGGTTCTTTATAGAGGACCAGTGCCATAGTGTCCAAGGCAGTTGAGAAGAAGCAAATATGAGAGCGAACAGGTGTCAAACACATGGCCAGCTATATAACTCACAGCACTCCTGAGTACAACTTGAGCCAGATTAAAATTGGGAAAATTTTTAAATTTTAAATAAAAAATACAATAAAACACAGATAATATGAAGATGAGTTTTTCTAGTTAAAATGCAGTCCATAGGGATATGTAGTTTAGTGGTCTCTATTTCTATTTGAGTTTGACACCACTGGCACAAAAGTGTTCAAGTCAATTCAGTTCAACAAGCTCTTTAAATGAGTTATTAGGCAAAATAGATGAGATACTCGACTTGGAGTCAGGAAGATTAGGTTTCAAATTTCACCTCTGATGGTTATCAGTGGTGTGATCAGGAAGAAGTCAATATACCTCTCTGTCACTAAATTTCCCTATCTAAAAAATGGGAATCCTATAATACTTGTATATCACAGAGTTATCATGAAATTCAAATATGATTATGCATGTAAAGTTCTATACAAATGTTAAAGTGCTGTAAAAATATTTTTTATTTCAATGAAGTTTTCTTTGCGTGCTTTATTTTTTCCCTAAACAATGTGAGGGCACTCCTGATATTGTGACTTTATCCCAGTTCAAGAGCATATACCTCTAGGTGAATTTAGCCTCTAGATGGCGCTTATGCTTTCTACCAGAGAGAATAACTCCTTAAAGACACTGCCAATCAATAATCTTAACTTTTGTCTTCCAATAGCAGAAAATGTGAGAAAACATTTATTTAGAGAAGCCACTTGTTTCTAAAAGTTCTTTAGTGTTCGGTCTCTCTCTCTTTTTTTTAAACCATGGACTACTCCACGAGCTCTTATAAAATCAAAATTGTGCTCAATTATGGGCCTGAATGTTTCATACTTTCTAAACATTTGCTAATAATTACTGAATATTCCTGCAGAATAAAACAATGTTTCTTCAGCAATTTCTCCATACCAGTTATAATAAAGTCTCTAAGCTCAATCTGCTGCATTAACAGTTGTTCCTGCCCAACTGTTCATGATCCCACTTGGGGTTTTCTTGGCAAAGAAACTGAAGTGGTTTTCTATTTCCTCCTCTAGCTCCTTTTTACATATGAAGAAATTAAAGCAAATAGGGGTAAGTGGCTGGCCCAGGATCTCCCAGCTAATAAATGTCTGAGGCCTGATTTGAACTCAGATCTTTCTGACTTCAAGCCTGGCATTCTATTCAGTGTTCCAACTAGCTGCCCTTGCTCCTTCCTACCTCTACCCTGTTAGGTCTTTAGGACAAGATTCTGAACTATTCCATAACAATAAAATACTAATTCTTCAAATTATGCTTTGTGCATTGGCCAGGAGAAAACCAGCAGTTTTGTACCCCTTGTCATTTTCCACTTGTTCCACCTGTTCTGTATCTTTAGTACCTACCAGCATTACTGCCCAACACATAGAAGGCACTTAATAAATGCTTACTGATTGACTAATTGAATCAAAACATCTAATAGCATGGATAATTTATAAATATACTATTTTCTGACTTTGTTTCATTTTAACAGCATTGATTAGGTCCTCTCCATCTAGTCAAGTCTGGGCTATTTTCATAACCCAAGACATCATTTCTTTGCTGCTTCTGTCAAGATCTCCTTGCACATCAGTAGGATTTTACATGAGGTAGATATTGATCTTATTAGAGAGTATACGATTCAATTCCTTCATTTTAAAAATGAGAAAGTAGAGGCTCACAAAGGTTATTTGACTTGCCTAGGATCATAAGGTAATAATAATATTAGCTATCATTTTATGATAATAATAATAATAATAGCTAGAATTTAAATGGTACTTTTATCTCAGTTGATTCTCATAACAACCATATCAAATAGGTACTCTTTTTATTTCCATTTTACAGATGATATAACAGGATAAATAGTTATGTGACTTGTGAAGGGACACATGGCTAATACATGTATGTCTAAGGATGGATTTAAATTATAAGGTTATTAACTTGCTTAGAAACCTCTTGATTCTAAATAATTTGCTCAGAAACTTCTAGTAGTCTTTCTACAAAGTCAACTGCTTGCGTGATTTTTTTTTTCAAATCCCAGAAGTAACTAGGATAAAGGATCAGCAAATCTTGGGTAAGTTAGGAAATGTATATAAGGCATACATTTCCCAGAAACTTCAAGTAGCAGTTTCTCTTTTATGCTTAGAGAAACTTCTACCCATATTTTCATGCCCAGCCAATTAATTTTTTTTTCTTCTGAGAGAGGGAAAAGGGTACTACACATACTTCTTTTCTAAAAGCAAACTGATATGGCAAGAATGGATAAGAGCATTGTAAAAAGAACAGAAGTCTGCAAATGTGAACATAGAATAAACTGGAAGCATCAGAAGTGTGTCAGAGTGGATGAAATTTGTAACTGATCAGGAAGAAGGTATACCAAGAAATACAAGGGATATGATGAGATCATCTGAGATAATATGTCAGTGATTCCCAAAGAGGGTGCTACCGCCCCCTGGTGGGTGCTTCAGTGATCCAGGGGGACAATGATGGCCACAGGTGCATTTATCTTTCCTATTAGTTGCTATTAAAATTTTTTTAAATTAATTTCCAGGGGGCTAAGTAATATTTTTTCTGGAAAGGGGGCAGTAGGCCAAAAAAGTTAGAGAACAACTGATATAAGTAAAGAGATTTTTTTAACCTTAAATCACTATATTAATGCTATTATCATTGTAGGAAACTCAACTCCAACACTTTTCCCAGCCCTTCTTCCCTTGGAATACCTGGAGAGGATACTTCCATGAATTCCAAAACCAGTCTAAAATATCACAAACCTGTAGCTTACTATTTGAAAGCAAGCCTTATTTGGAACTGATTTATTGTATTTCAATAGATTGCATGGTCATTGAGAATCAATTGTTAAATCCTTTGAGATTTAACATAATAATATTATGTTAAATTGAGAAATTGTTATTGTTTAGTCATTTTCAGTCATGTCTGACTCTTCATGACCCCATTTGGAGTTTTCTTGGCAAATGTAATAGTGTGATTTGCCATTTCCTTCTCCAGTTCATTTTTATATATAAGGAAACTAAAATACAAAAACAAACAAAAAAAATCTGACCCCAAATCTTCCTGACAATGGGCTTAGCATTTCTATCTATTGTACCACTTAACTGCTTAAAACCATAGAACGGAGGCTAAAAGAATAGCATTCAAAGGGATTTCATGTTTTTGGTAATTTGGGAGCACATTTCAGATCACTTTCTAGACATTTACTGAATATGAGATCCAGTTTGGCCACTTACAGGCTCAAGAGAGAGGCCAGAGTATGCTATTCATTGATAGTCTCAACACCATTTGGTGGCTAAGTCATTTACCATTCCTCTAGCCACCGCCACCACTCAAAGCTGGTAAACTGTCTAATGTGACAGCCCGCTGCTCTCTGTAATAGAAGGCAGAGGAACTAGCCAGGTGTAGGTGGTGAGAGCTTTGGCAACATTACTATGGGTATCTCTAACACCTACCACCCACACCAGCTGTCATACTTGCAAATCTCTTTACATTATATATCTTATTTGAGCCCAACAACAACCCTGTGAAGTTGGAACTACAAGATTTTGGCTTGTTCTTCCTTTCTTACTTCCTTTCTTATGTCCAGACTTATTTTATCAATGTGAGGATCTTTCAGTGTGGAAACTCCCTCTATCAATCTAGATCAGCATTTTTTTTAACCCTTATCTTCTGTCTTAGTATCAATCTTAGCAACAAAGGTCAGGCCATTGGCGTTAAAGTGACTTGCCCAGGTCCACCCAAGTAGGAAATGTCTAAGGACAAATTTGTACCCAAGTCCTCCCAATTCCAGGCTTAGAGCTCTACAAACTGTGCTATCTAGTTGCCCCCAGCACTTTATTTCTGATAAAAGCAGAATTCAAACCTAGAATTTTTTTTACTCCAGTCAGTATCTTATCCATGACTGTTATTCTGTTTAAGCACTAATTTTGCCCTCTAAAAATGACTGGCAAATAGGCAAGATAAATAATTCAATGATTTCTTACAAACAATTTTTTAATAATAGCCATAAAACATAATAATAGGAAGCATAAATATGGTATAGTGGCTAGAGTATTGGATCTGTGGTCAGGAAGACCTGGATTTGAATTCTACGGTCTCCCTATAAGACTATAAATTATTGATGGGCAGGTACATATCATGAAGAGTATTAATACATACCCTATATTTGTCCCTCTTCTAACCCAGACCCTTTATCTAGTTCTCTCCTACCAACTGTTTCTTTTGTCTTTATCCTATCCTTTCTCCCTCCTGCTTACACACCGGATTCCAGATCAGATGGCTTTATCTCACATACTTATTGATAGTATGACAGTCTTCTAATCCATTTACCAGTGCTGGCCAATGATTTATACTAACCTTACAAATTATTTTATTGTAGCTTCCCTAACCTGTTACCTGCCTTTCACTGACAACTGTCTATACCATGGCTGGACAAAGGAAAGTGATGAGTTTAAATTCAAGTCAACAAATATTTACTAAATACATATACTACATACAAGATAATGCAGCAGGCTCAGGTACATCAATGGATGCAGGATATCTTCAAAGGGGTATTCAATTAGTGCTTTACTTCACCTTCCATCCATGCCTTTGTATTCTATGTGATCCTCATTTATATCATGTAGATGCCCTTCCACCCCATATGCCTATGTTGACAAAATCTCTTTTTAAAGTTTCTTTACATTTTCTAATTACTACTGGAACAATCTATCATTATTTATAGATTTAGAAATTCTTGGAACCTTAGAAGTCATACAGTCCAGGGGTTTCAAACATGCCCCCCAGCCACCTCCAAAACCAGATTGAAATTGGTTTTGTAATAAATATTTAGCAATTTATATTTTAGCAATAAATATAAAAAATACAAAAGAACATAGATAATATTAATATGCCATTTTCTGAGTTAAATATGTTGCCTGCAGAACTCCTTATGTAAAGTTTTGTGGCCTCCATTTCTATTTGAGTTTGACAGCACTAACCTAGTCCAAATCCCTCATTTCCCAGATGAAAAAAAATGAGTTCCAGAGACATCAAATGACTTGCTCTGCAAGTAGCAAAGGCAGGATTTATGACCAAGTCCTCTGTCTCCAGAATCTTCAGTACTTTTTCCACTTCACCACACATCAAAGAGCTATCCATTGTTTAATCCCTGGCTCTCACCATAAAGTTAGTCTATCTCTTTTTCTGATCTTACATCTTATCTTTACCCCACTTTTAATCCTGGGGATGCAAAAATGGAAAACAATACAATCCTGCCCCCTCAAGAAACCTACAGTCTAATAAAATCATTAATGTAAGTTAACAATTCTTTCCTACTAACATCACCCACTACCATCTTACACAATATACCTTGATATCTCCTTTTATTATCTTTTCTTCTTCTGATTCACTTGGCTGAATGGATTTTGTACATACAGTTTTGTTCTAGATATGCATAGACCTCAATAAAAAAATATACAGAAACTCTAATAAAAATGGCAATGTGAAAGATTACAGAATCAAGTTGGTTTCTCCCCATAAAATATCACAGGAACAATGAAGAAGAGCATTAGAAGAAACAAACATTAAGTTTTTTTAAAAAATCAGAATGTCACTACACTTCTTTCTCCTAACCCAGGACTGTACCTAAAGCTAGCACTATCTCTAATTATGTCCTACCAGAGGAGGCCTAACAAGGGAAAAGAGGCCTAAAGTTCTGGAGCTCCCTGTAGGTGATTACTCAAGAGTGGGAGAACCAAAACTGGAATTACCAGGAAACAGACCTTTCAGGTCCAAGGGCCTGGTCAGGGGCTTTGTGTCAGAAGGGCAAGGCTTAGAGAAAGGAGGAGGAAATGCATAAATTAGTGGTTCCCAAACTTTTTTGGCCTACTGCTCCCTTTCCAGAAAAAATATTACTTTGCGCCCCCTGTCACATACTATCACCGCCCACTTACAGTTATTCACCTCCCCCAAATGCACCTGTGGCCATCACCACTCTCCTGGATCACTGCAGCACCCACCAGGGGGTGGTGGCGCCCACTTTGGGAATCACTGGATGATCTGAAGGAAAACTGGTCTAACGCCCTAGAAGGTGAGGGAAAAGACACTGAATGCTAGGAAGTGGGTCTGAGGTGAAAAGAGACAATGCTGCCTACATCCTCCATGCCAGAGTCATGCACAGCTGGAGATTCTTATATTTTGGAGATAGTCCCTATCTGGGGAAAAAAAAAGAAAAAGAGGGAGCCTCAAACAGACCCGCCAGGATCTATTGTGAGAGGATCCTGGCATGTGTGCAACCCTGAGTCCTTGTTACCTTAAGGTCCTCTGATGCCTCTCCTTCCCCCTTTAAAAAGTGCCCCATGACGCCATAATACAGGCCTCCCTACTGTTCCTCAAACAAGACACACAATTCTCCCAATTCTAGGCATTTTTACTGGCTGTTTCCTATGATTAGACTTCTCTCCCTCCTCATCTCCACCTTCTGCCTTTACTGGCTTCCTTCAAGTTCCAGCTAAAATCTTATCTTTTATAGTAAGTGATTCCCAATCCCCCTTAATTCTAATGCCTTTCCTCTATTGATTATTTTGATTATCCTCATCCTGTATCTAGACAGCCTATATATAGTTGTTTGTATGTTGTCTCCTCAAATAACAATATTTGGAAAGCTCTTAGCACAGTTCCTAGAACTTAGTAGGAGCTTAACAAATGCTCGTGTCCCTCCTTCTGTACTAGTCTGTGAGCTCATTCTGAGGAGGGCTATCTTTTGTCCTCTGTGCTTAGCCCAGAGCCTGGCATATAGAAGGAGCTCAATAAATGTTTATTGATTGACATCCAGGAAAATAATAGGCTAAACACTGTTACAGGTAGGGAGCCTGGGTCCTTGTCCCTAATAGACAGGCTTTGGGTGGGAGTGGGGAGATAACAGAAGAGTAACAGGGTATGTAATTAGAATGTTGTACCCTAGATACTCCATCTCTCAGAATTCTTTTTCCAGTCCCAAAATTCCTTTTTCTTTTATCCCCATGTTGTGTCCTCACGTTTTGTAAATAAGCTGTGTGTAACTCCACCCTCTTGCTCTCTCTTCTCTCTCAACCACGACTGGGTTATTTCTCTCTTTGCTCTAGCTTTTTATTTTCATTTACTTCAAGTTATTATTAATAAATCTTATTAAATATCATACTTGGAGATATTGTATATTCATTTTTAAGCTTACAAGGGGTATGGTTGAAAGAGACAGTCCTGAAGGAGAGAAAAAAAGAAAGTTGGTGATAAATCTGAAACCTCTATGACAAAGTTTAAGATCTCATCTCCATATCCAGGCTACTCCAATAGAGGCCAGAGTCAGTCAACTTAGAAATCTCAGACGCAGAGAAAATTGTGGCAATAAGTTGAGTCTAGACTTGGCTCAGAGGCCTGGAAGCCCAAGATCCCAAAGAAAATTTATGTATGTTTATTATCATTTTATATATGCATATATACAATATACATATGTATATATACATATACAAATATATTATCAAGAATTATCCATAACATTATCAATATTATATATAAGTTTATTATTATTTTTTCTTCTTTTCTCAAGGAGTTCAGCAATTGGCTCACTCACTCATTTCTTCAACTGAGCTCCAGTCCTTATGGTAGAGGATTTTGTTATTCACATTTTAATGTTCACTCCTCTTCCTAGCATGAGCACAGTATGGCGTGACAGAAAGACCACTGGTTTCAGAATCTGGGGACCTGGATTCAAATTCCAGCTCACCCACTTGCTACTTATATGAATTTGGAAATGTTCCTTCACCTTTCCAGATGTAGGTAAATAAGTACAATTAAGGTAGATACTAAATACAAGTTTAGTAAATAACTCAAGTTATATGAATACAACAGAAGTACACTAGTAGTACTCTCAAATATAAAAGTAAAAGACCTAGAAGGAAGATTCTAGCCCAATGGAGGTGTCCTATATGGAGGTATTATGAAAGAATATGGAAAAATTACACAAAAGTATAAGTCATGGATGAGTTGAAATTTACACTGATTGAGATCACCTATTCTGAAGAGATCGCAAGCCCATTAAAGTTTTGATGTAGAAATAATTCCTAGGAAATTTGATTATCCAGTTTATGAAACTCTACTCTTAGGATGCTGAAAAGGTGAATTTAAAATATGTTCTTAAACTTTAGTTTTTTCCATTTTTGTTTTGCTTAAACAGAAAAAGTAATAGTTGGGATAACGGGGGGGGGGGCCAAAAAGATGTCTTTCAGATAACAAAATGTTTAAAAATTGCAACTCCAGGTGTGCTTTGGAAAAAAATTCCCCTAATTTAGCCAGCCATTGGATTGTTTCAGCAATGCACTCCCAAAATTACAGTGCTTTCAAAAACTTCATTGATATGACATATTTGTTTACTATAAACCTTTAAATTTCTGGGAATTTCCAAATTTCAAAACATATATGAGAAAACAAGGACTAGTATATATACTGTACTTAACCTATTTTGGCCATGAACAACACAGTAAATATGTTTCACTGAGAAAAAGGAAGCCCTTGAAAAACAATGGTCTCCTGGGACAATTTTCTGGTACCCTAGTACCTAAAAACTATTCTACTTGACATTTTATTATGCTACTATAAGAAATACTTCCAGTTAAGATTTTTCTCCTCCTAAACCCACACTGCACCTGAAACAATCTGATAATCAGCTAAACCCCTACTCTACTACTTGTTAAAGTATGCATGTATTTCTTTGGAGTTCTTAATAATTTCCATGCTAACAAACCAATGTGAAAAATTATTCAGGAGAAGGGGTATAAAACAGTTTTCAAACTCACTGCCTACACACCATAAGTGGCCTACAAAACTACCAAAATGTTCCTGAACAGATTTAAAAGTAATGGGAAAATGTTTAACAAAATGATAAGTACAATACAACAGCAATAATGTTAATTTATGGTTTTTCAAGTCAATGCAATGCTCAGTAATTAGTTTCTATTCTGAATTTCACACCACTGGCATAAAGGATGTTATCAAGGAAATTTATAACTAAAATAGAGAATGGAGTAGTTACATAGAAAAAGTGATAGAAAACCAAAGGACAAACCATTGTATCCATGTGATATCAAGAGAATTCAAAGATGTGCACAGCCCATTGTTTGAACATGCTATGGCAAACTCATGAGAAGATATAGATGAGAATCTCATAGGATGGGGAGTCATAGAATAGTTGTAATCTGAATTATTGGCAGGACTATCCACACCGGTAAAATTATAGGCACATTGAAGTATTTAGAGTAAGATATATAAGGGTAAGTTATAATAATATTAAGATTTATGAATTTTATCTCAGAAATTCATCATCTGGGATGTATAGATATTAAGAATAAAGTTCTTTCCTACTTATTCTTTTCCTTTACCTAAGAGCTTTTATCTTCCAGATCTATACTCCTTTCTATTCTGTTTTTTTTTTTCTCTAAAGTCCTCATCTCATTTTTTTTTAAAACTGGCATATGGAGGATAACAAAAAAGAGAGGACAGTTACTGGTTAATCACCTTTCCAAAGGGAAGAAGGAACTAAATTGTGTCAGGGATATGTAGGTGATGATGTTAGATCACTGGATAGGAAAAAGGTTAAAGAATCACTTATTTACATTATTGAAGGTGAACCCTGCCAGGATCATCTTCAAAACCATCCTTCTTCTTAGAGGAAGTGTTTTTAAGCAGTGTCCATTCCAAGGAGAAAAAAAGTAGGGAGATGATTTTATTCACAATTTGAGATTTCAGAATAGTCATACTTTAGAGATATAACCAGCTGTTTTTTCCTTGAGACAAACAAAACAAAACAAGCCCAGGGCAAACTATACCAAATGCCTTTCAAATCAACTATGAAACACAAATTCATTTGGAAAGAGAGGAAAATACTCTCTAGGACATGATGATGCCTCTTCTTGAGAAACTATTAGGAAAAATAGGAGAAGGGGAAAATTGTGGAAGCCAGCCATAATTGGTGTTCACCTGGAGTAGTTTCCTATTTTAACTAATTTTTTCTTGCTAATTTCTTGCAATTGTTTCAAACTGCTAAATTATTGCAAATGCTGAACATACACTTTGAATTTTATCACTGGAGCAAAAGAAAACCTTGGTTACATGATCAGAGATCTGATAATATATAAGTAACAGTTTCATAGTGGTTAGTAAACTATACTCTAGCTCAAGACAACTTGAGTCCAAGTTCCTCCTTAGGTACATACTGCCTTGGGACCCTGGGACTCAAGATGTAACACCTGACCTGATCTTTGAAGCAGCTTTCAGTTTAAAGGGCACCAAGAGATGGAGGTTCAGGATAGCTAGGTGATGCCATGCAGACAGTACCTGGTCTAAAGTCAGGAAGACTCATCTTTCTGGGTTCAAATATAGCCTCAGACTTTTACTAGCTTTGTGACCCTGAGCAAGTCACTTAACCCTGTTTGCCTTGGTTTCCTTATCTTTAAATTGAGTTGGAGAAGGAAATAGCAAATCATTCCAGTATCTTTGCCAAGAAAATCCCAGAGTCATGAAGAACTGGGCACAACTGAAAAGCAAATGAAAAAGAGATGAAGATAAAGAATGAAATGCCTTCCAAGCATGGGAGAGTCACAAAGATGTGAAAAGGAAACCCATGTTCAAAAAACAGCCACTTTGGCTGTAACAAAAGCATTTAGAAAAGTAGTAACATGATGAACCTTGCAAGGTAGGCTGAAGCAAGATTGTGAAGGGTTTTAAATGCCAAACTGAGACGTGTGCATTTTAATATTTTTAAAAAAATAGTTAAACCCTTACCTTCCTTCTTGGAGTCAATACTATGTATTGGCTCCAAGGCAGAAGAGTGGTAAGGGTGGGCAATGGGGGGTCAAGTGACTTGCCCAGGGTCACACAGCTGGGAAGTGTCTGAGGTCAGATTTGAACCTAGGACCTCCCGTCTCTAGGCCTGGCTCTCAATCCAGTGAGCTGCATTTTAGTTTAAAAGGGTAAAATGTGAAAGATATGGAAAATATTTCAGGAATAGAGATTAGCATAAACAACGGCACAGAAACAGGAAAATATAGGCCATGCTTAGGTATTAGGTAAATTGTCTGATTTACCTAGCTTACAGGGCAGGCATGTAAAAGGGAAATGTCATCTAAAATAAGAAAGGAAAAGCAACTCAAGGTTAGATTTTAGAAGGCTTTAAATGTTTCAGTTTTCTTTTTTAGTAAAAGGAATTTAGACTTTAGTAGGTATTACTCTTTGCTACTGCCATATAAATAAGTCTACTATATACATAGACATCAGTAGGTATGAGCACATAAGTTTTCTATAGTAGAAATTGTGGCATAGTTTAAAGAGCAGAAGGCCTTAAAGGCATCTTTTGCCTTTTTTTTTTTTTTGGTATCCCCAGCACTTAGCATAAATGTTTATTTAATTGATTAATTGACCTGAAATCAGGAAATATCTGTATTCAATTCCTATCTCTGACACTTATTAGCTATTGTATTATAGTCATTTAACATTAACTGACCTTTGATTTTTCTCATCTGTAAAATGATGATAACAATACCTATAGCACCTGCTTTTTAACCATTTATTTTTATTGATAGCTTTGACTTTTGTGTCACTTTCATTTTTGAATATTTTCCCTTATTCCACTTGAAGGGCCATACTTCATTTTAAAAAATTTTTAAAAGAAAAGGATAAAAAGCAGTTTCACAAAGTCCAACACCGTATTGAGTTTCACCTTCATCAATTATTCTGAGACAAGTTTGATCATTAAAATCACAAAGTATTCCATCTTCATTTCTTTGTGTAGAGCAGTGGTTCCCAAGCTTTTTTGATCTACCTCCTCCTTTCCAGAAAAAATATTACTTAGCGCCCTGGAAATTAATTTTTAAAAAATTTTAATAGCAATTAATAGGAAAGATAAATGCACCTGTGGCCATCATTGTCCCCCTGGATCGCTGCAGCACCCAGCAGGGGGCAGTAGCACCCACTTTGGGAATCACTGGTGTTTCTTCCACTTGTATTGTTGAAGTCTTTGAATGGATTGTTTCTTCTAATTTTGCTTACTTTATGATACATCATTTCACATATATTTTCTTCTCCTCTGTATTCTTCAGAGACAGTATATTTATGGCACAGCAATATTCCATTACATTTATGCATCACAACTCTGTTTTAGCCACTCTAATTTGAATGGGCCAGCTAAGTGGTGAAATGGATAGAGTGCCAGGCCTAGATTCAGAAAGTTTCATTTTTCCTGAGTTCAAAAATGACTATAGTTACTACCTGTGTGACCTTGGACAAGTCACTTAATCCTGTTTCTTTTCTGTAAAATGAGCTGCAGAAGGAAATGGTACACCACTTAAATATCTTTGCCAAGAAAACTCCAAATAGGGTCAAGAAAAGCTGAGCCTAACTGAAATAACTGAACAACAAAAAGTTTTATGAGCATTTCCTTTGTTCCTAGGTCCTTGCTACTACAAAAAATGCTGTTAAAAATAATTCTTTTAGTCTTTGACCTCTTTAAAGAATAGCATCTGCAATTCCTCGATTCCTCGGTTCTTTATCAGATGGTTAGCCTGATCTTATTAAGAATATTTCTAGCTTCTCCCTATTACAAGTAACACTTGCTGATGGTTTTAAGTATATGCTTCAAATCATTATAAGAAAAAAAAACATTTATACCTATACTTTAGAGTTTTTTTAAAATAAGAATGTGTTTCATTTTCTCAAAGACTTTTTCTACAACTACTGATATAATCATATCAATACTTTTATTACTAATATAATTATGTTAGTTTTCCTTATACTAAACCATCCAGCATTCCTGGTATAAATTCTGTTTAGTCACAATGTATAATCTTTGTGATACGTTGTTGTAGTCTGTATTTTATTTAGGATTTTTGCATCCATATTCATTAATGAAATTGGTCTATATTTTTCTTTCTCTGTTTTTTATTTTCCTGGTTTAGGTATCAGTACCATGTTTGTTTAATAAAAGGAATTATAGTTTATCTTTAAATATTTGGTAGAATTCACTTATAAATCCATCTTGTCCTGATGATACTTTTTTCTTAGGAAGTTCATTTATGACTTGTTCACTTTCTTTTTCTAAAATAGGTTTTTTTGTAATATTCTATTTCTCCCTCTGATAGACTAGGCAGTTTATATTTTTGTAGATATTCTTCTATTTCACTTCCATTTTTAAATTTATTGGCATATAATTAGAGAAAATAATTCCTATCTACCATTCCTTCTAAAACTAAAGAAGCTATTCTCTTGTCTACTTTTCTCCTGTTTCAATTCTTATGATCTATTTTGACTCTTAGGAAGATGCTTAAAAAACCTTAAAGTACTATATAAATGTGAGTTGTTATTAGTATTACTTTTTAGAACTCTTACTATCCCCACCCACCCACCCCCACCCTGGTAATTATGCCTTCTTGAACAACTGTTAGTTTAACTGGATCTAAGGCACCATTGGCCTGACCCTTGAATTTCATATTTGCCTGGCTTGAGCCATCCATCCTTTCCATTGCCTCTATCCCACTAATCCCCATGACCCAGCATAACACATATCAGCAAAAACTATTGGAGAAATGCCATCCAGAGCCAGTAATTTGACACATATAATTGTGTCAGTTTGGCTTGGGATAGTCTTAGTATTGATGGCTATTTGATCCAGTACCTCCACCCTGTCCATTTAAAGACACAAATGTGAAAGGGGAATCTCCCTAATATCTTTCTCTGGAAAAGCTGCCAGCAGAGAAGAAAGAGGAAATGAAATTCCTTTCCACCAGTAAAAAAACAAATGTCCCAGTTCAACTAAAATTCTACCAAGAAGAGAGAATAAGTATTTATAGTACCTACCAAGTGCCAAGGACCATATATTAAGTGTGTTTTACAAATACTAGCTCATCTGAGCTTCACAACAATTCTAACAAGTAGGTACTATTAATATTCCCATTTTACAGTTTAGGAAACTGAAGCAAAAAGCACTGAAGTGGCTTGTCCAAGGTCAAAGAACCTGTAAGCATCTGGGGTCAAATTTGAAATCAGGTCTTCCTAATTCCAAGCCCAGAACTCTACTAACTATAACACTACTGCTATTGCTGCTGCTGCTGCTGCTGCTGCTGCTACTACTACTACTACTACTACTACTACTACTACTACTACTACTACTACTACTACTACTACTACTACTACTACTACTACTACTACCACCATCACCACTACTACTACTACTATTACTAGTACTACCACTACCACTACCAATAATAAAAGTATTTATATATATTTTAAGTTTTTCAAAGTATTTTACATGTTATCTCACTTGATCCTCACAACAACCCACTAAGGTAAGTGCTATTATAATTCACATTTTACAGATGAGGAAACTGAGGTTGAGAGGTTAATGATTTGCTCCAGATCACACAGGGAAGTAAATGTCTATCACAGAATTTTAATTCAGATCTCTAGGTCTAGCACTCCATCTGGAATGTCTTATGAGAAACAAATATATCAAAAATAGAACTAGAAATGATAGCAAGAGATATAGATATAGCACTATCAGCATCTTGCAAGGAAACAACAGTTTCTTAGTAAAAATATGGATGGTAGGCTGCTACATTGCCAATCATTTCCCTGATCCCTAAGCCAAAAACCTGCTCTACAAAGTAGAAATATAAATCCAACTATAGCCACAAAAGTTAGCCCACTGATGATTGATTACATCAAAGATATTCATACTGTAAAGTTCAGGGATAGGAGAGAAAATTAACAACGTACACTTAATATAAAAAAACTCACACTAATGTAATACTGAAAAGTTTACAAAGCACTTTCCTTACAACAATTCTGTGAGTTAAGTAGTATGAGGATTTTTATTCTCAAAATTATATGAAGAAATTGAGACTCACAAAAGTATAGTGAGTCAGGAAAGGTCATGCAGATAGTAAGTGACAGAATCAAGACTCAAACACAGGTCCCCCAAATCTAACCGAGGCAATACAATGGACAATGAATGAGTTAGAGCCAAGATTCAACAGGAGGAGGGAAATGGACTGGATTGCCTTCAGGAAACTGCAAGGTTTCTTTAATGACCCCAAACTTCTTCCAGAAACAATAGCCCACCTTTTTATACCTATACCCCATCCAGGATTCTATGTTTGCAAGAAATAGAACATTGTGAAAACAATTAAAAGGCACATTGTGGCATGAGAGCAGGCTGCAACATAAAATCAGTGAAGGAAAAGGATATCATCAGGGAAATGTATGATAGAAAAAGATGGGGTGGTCATATGAGTAGAACAAGGGCTGGCAGGTGGTCACTTTGAGTGCCATGTTGATAAACTGATACTAGGAGAAAGGGAGGGGACCATCCAAAGCAAATAACCTTTAAGAGATGTTTTGCAAAATCCACATATCATGAGAAAACAAGATGGAAATATTATGGAAGGAAAGATATACTGATACCTACTTTCTCTGTTTCAATTAGTTGGGTTTTTTTGTTTGTTTTTAATTTTTTTTAAACCCTTAACTTCTGCACATTGGCTCCTTGGTGGAAGAGTGGTAAGGGTGGGCAATGGGGGTCAAGTGACTTGCCCAGGGTCACACAGCTGGGAAGTGTCTGAGGCCGGATTTGAACCTAGACCTCCCATCTCTAGGCCTGACTCTCAATCCACTGAGCTACCCAGCTGCCCCCTAAATTAGTTGTTGATGACACTGTACTTAGCACTAGAGCTACAAAATATTATAAAACATAAGCCTCATTTTTAAGAACTTTACAAAGTAAATGAAATGAGCAAAAAAAAAACCCATCACAGTAAGGAAAAATTTGGAGTTGTAAGAAGTTGAGTAATAAACATCAAAACAAGAAGATTTTTAAAAATATTCTCAGGTAGGTACAAGAAGGTTCCTTGTCATGATGACTCATGTATGACCAGTTTCTTATGAGTAGTTTTATATCTATTGTTAGTTGTAACCTGAAACTGACCCTGCCCAAATCTTACTGAAATATGTCAACAACTCTAGAAGCTTTAATTTTCTTTTTAAAATGTGCACTTGGAATTCATAGCATGCAAGGTTGAAAAGAATACAGAGAATCAGATGATATTATTAACTAGTCTTGGATTTACTATTTGTTGAATCACTTTGGGCCTATCATATCTCCTCTTTAGTTTCTATTTCCAGTATTTTCTCATTTCTTATTTTCTGATTTCCAATAAGAACTAAAATAGATACCTTTCAAAATAAACTGAAACATTTATTAAATGTCTTGTGCAGGACTAAACCCTGGAGCAACAAAGGAAAAAATGAAATACTCCTTACTCTTAAGGAACCCACATTCTACAGGAAAAATAAAAGTATACAAGTAAATAAATGCAAAGTATATACAAAATAATTTCAAGGAGAAAGTACTAATCACTATCAGTAAAGGAATTGTGCCATCCTAATTGTATACTGAACACAGCTAATAATTCTATTAAGGTGGAAAATGAGGAATATTTTCCAAAAAAGCCAGTTATGAAAAAGAACAAAGGGAAGAGGAACATCATGTTGTAAGGAAAAGCCTAGCAGGCCACTTTCATTGGAACAGTGGGTGCATGAAGGGGAGTCATAAAATAACACTGGAAAGGTTAATTAGAGTCATGCATAAAAGATTGCAAGTTTATATTTTATCCTAGAGGAAATAGAATACCAAAGACAACTCACTCCTTTACTCCTGCCCTGTCCCGACTCTCTGGACTTCATCAGCCCACCCTTTAAACTCCTTTGGCTTTCTCACCAAAGAAGTTACCATTTACCCCATAGCCTCTTAAACCTGGAAGATTCTTCTGTCCTTATAATCTACTCTTCTGCTTGGTGAGTTCTGCTCAACAATGTCTATTTCAGAAAGTACCTAAGCCAATTGTGCTCTTCACTTTTCTGGTTCCACTCCTGGCTCTTTAAATTTCTCAACCAATCCCCAGTGGATACCTTCTCTTCCTTTTCCCCACTCATTTTCCAGACCTCTTCTAGGTATTGCCTTTCTTAAGAGTACTGTCTTACTTGAGGGTAAAGACTGTCTTTCTTTTTTGGTATATTTGCATTCACAGTGCTTAGCCTAATGAGACACAGAGTAAGCACTTAATAAATACTTTATCTATCTACCAATCAATCAATCATCTTATAGCAGGGACAAGACATGGTCAGATTGGTGTTTTAGAAATATAAATCTGGTAGCTATGTAGAATACGAACAACAAAAATAACTAACATTTATAAAGCAGCTTAGTATTCTCAACATGATTGATATCTATGCACTTGTAAAATCTCATTTAATATTCAGAACCCTACAAAGAAACCAGAGCTAAGAGAGATTAAGTGATTTGTCCAGGGTCACACATCTGGTAAGGACCTGAATTCTGGATTTCCTGACAAATCTAGTACCCTATTAACCATAACACCCTGAATTATTAAATTATTGCCATTGAAGGTAGAGGAACTGATTAGAGGTTATTGTAAATGGTTCAGTTGAGAACTGATGAAGGTATGAACTACCTTGAAGGCTATGTGAGTGGAGAAATAGGGGACAGATGAAAGAAATATTGTGGAGGAAGGACTGAAAAGAGCAATTTGTTAGATCTAAAAGTTAAGTGCCAAAGAAGAGTCAAAGAAGATGCAAGGTTGTGAGCTTTGATGATTAGGAAGTTGGTGGTACTGTTAATAAACTTAGAGGTATAGAAGAAAGAAAAGGTAAAGGGAGAATCCAAATTCTACGTCTGAAAATAATGAGTTTGGGATATGTGCAGGACCACCAGCTAATAATATTCAGCAAGCAGGTGGTAAAAGTATAGGTCTGAGTTTAGTAGAGAAACTATAACTGAATATATGGACATATGTAATACCAGAGTTTTTAAAGGACAATTTGCTTTATATCTATAGATACAGACATAACATAGGCATTAATTACAAATGCCTGTTAAAAAAAAACAACCTTATTTTTCCCTGAGACAACATTAAATTACAGAGACCTAGAAAAGAACTATTGACCTTATTATATAGATCTAACTATGAAGTAGGCCATTTTGTTTTCATATAAATAATGTTTATGTAAACGAATGAAAATTAAGACAAAATCAGGGGTGCAAGTGGATTCTGAGTCATATATTATCAGACAAGAAGGTATTCCTCAAGCAGGAATGACAACTCAGCAATAGATTCAGTCAGTTACTGAGACACTGAAGTCCCATCATTTCCTCATGGTTACTTGTGCTGTGAAATCCCTATATTTTAGAGCCTAAATCATTTGATCATCATCTAAAAATTTTAAATGCATTTTGGAGATCATTCAAATTTTACAATTCTTTAAAAATATATTCCCTAACAATGAGGGACATATTTTACTCACTTCCTCAATACCAACATCAGTAAGAATACCTTAAATTCTTCTCCTTATGATGCATGAATATAGTTAATGACTATGATATGAAATGGCCTTACAGCTCAAACTGGAAGTAATCCATCTGATTTCTAGAACACAGGGGTGTTATAGAACATAATAGCTCAGATTTCAGATTAAATGACAAACTAGTCTGGGGCTATATAGTAAGGAATTTGCACACATTAAGAAATCCAATAGACAGCATTTAATAAATTACAAAAAAAAATCCTCACACTTCATTTTACATTAAGAATAAGGCTCCTTTCTATCATTATACTGTAGTTTTCCAATTTATGCACTTCAGTTAGCTCTCACGATTATTCTGTGTACTACTCCACTAAGCTCTGATGAGCTAATATTTTTGGAAGGGAAGAAGGAAGGGGGAGAGGAAGAGGATGAGGAGGAGGCAGTAGTGCTGGTAGAAGAATGCAAGTACATTTTAATGGGGGCAAACTTTATTGTATCTTTCCAGATCAACATGGGACTTTTCCCTGTAGATTGTTAGCATTGATAACAATACTAATACTTTCCTGGATCATTTAAATGAAACACTTTTCCTGTAGCTGTTCTTCCTGTAATATGCAGGAATTCCAGCACTTTCTGGGTGTTCTTCCTGTCAACTTGAATTTCAAATTTCTTCAAAGGAGTTCTATCTTTAAATTTTGAAAAAATGTCCCCATGGTCCTAAATTTCTAATGGGAATAAACTGAAGGTACTGCCTCTAGTTAATATTTGGAAAGTGACATTTCTCAATATATCCTTCCGGCCCCCCCCTAGAAGCCTATTAAACATATATTAAGACAGGGAAATAATTATCCTATTATTATTTGTATTATATATGTATATATATACATAATCTATGTCTTATACTGACCTTCCTAGCTCCCATGAAGCTTACAATTCACTTTCATTTGCTATGCAAAATGGTCTGCAAATTTTGAATCATAATGATCCTGAAAACCTGTAATGGGTTTTGAATGGAACATGCTGTAATGCCATGATGTTCAGTGTCCACCTTTTACCTTTTTTCTCCCAACTCTCCTATCCTTCAACTTTTGGCTATGGTAGAGAAACCATTTTATGGGCCCTTTGAAAACAAACATGGTAGCTAAAGTGTGATAGTCTCACAGTGAAAATAGAGATCAATACTTATTTCAGAAGTCTTTTTCTCCTTGGCAGGAATGTTCTTCCACTTCCTCCCATCATTTCCTTTCCTTTCCTTTCTTTTCTTTTCCTTTCCTTTCCTTTCCTTTCCTTTTCTTTTTTTTAAACAGGGTCCATAAGTTCATACCTCGTACACATTCCAAACAGGACCTAGAATTTTGAAATGGCATTTTTGGTGCTGGTCACTGATATAAAAGGCATCTACAATGAGAATGTAAAAAAAAAGATGCTTCCTTTAATCCCTTTATTGAATAACTTGCTGTAGTGTACAAGAATTCCAATTTCCTACTGAGGCGAGTTTTCAGGTAGGTAACTAAAGAGTAACTAGGATGAAAAATCCTAATTTTCATTGGATGGTCCTACAGCTCATGTGAAATATCATCTTCTTAAAATCTTCCCTGATTATCCAAATACAAAATTATCACATCTTTTTTTTTCAATTTTCACATATTTTCTTCATCCTTCTCTAAAGGTCCTTGATAAATAGAAAGTAAGATCCTTGGTAGTGGAAACTGCTTCAGATTCTATCTCTGTAGATGGCACAGTGCCAGAGCCTGGAGTCAGGAAGATATCTTCCTGACTTTAAATCCAGTCCCAAACACTTACTAGCTTGGTGACCCTGGGAAAGTCACTTGGCTCTGTTTGCCTCAGGTCCTCATCTGTAAAATGAGCTGGAGAAGAAAAAGGCAAACCACACACTATCTTTGGCAAGAAATCCCAAATGGGTCCACAGAGCGTCAGATGGAGAAAATTACTAAACAACAACAACAACAAAAATCTCCATTCTACTCTAGTGCCTTAAATATAGTTGGTATTTTATAAATGATTGTTATGTTGAAGTACAGTTTTGTGCATCTGGGTCCTTAACAAATAGTAAGCTTTGGGGTCAAAGACTTCATCAAATTATGTACAGTATTCCCTCAAGTGGTTGTATCAGAATGTCTTACCAAGTTTAAACTCAAGAAGTAGCATACCCTAGCCAGAAAACCTATATTTGAGTCTTGCCTCTGATATAATAGGCATTTACTTCACCTCTAAAACTATAACTAGCTAAGAAGTTACAAGCCTGCATTAGTGGTTAATTTACCCCTCTGGGAGTTTCCTATATTGATGAAATCACAGATCTAATCTCTGTCCCTATATCTATATTGAACTTATCACTATATATTCATTGAATAAATGATCACTAAATCTAAAATGACATATTGTTAAATCAATTAGCAAGCATTTATTAAGAATCTACTATGTGTCAAGCACTGGAAAATCAAAGGCTAAATGAAAACATTCTTGCTGTTAAAGAGTTTACAATCAGGGTAGCTAATTCAATATGTATATAAATAGATAAAACTATAATATAACTTGGCAGAAGAGCAGTAAGGGCCAGGCAATGGGGGTTAAGTGACTTGTCCAGGGTCAGCTAGGAAGTGTCTGAGGCCAGATTTGAACCTAGTATCTCCCATCTCTAGGCCTGGCTCTCAATGCACTGAATCAGACTTTAAATGCCAAACAATTTGATCTTATAGATAATAAGTAACCAATGGAATTTACAAAGTAAGCAAGAAACCCACACTTCAGAAAAAAAGGCTTTAGCAGCTTTGTAAAAGACTAACAAGAAAGCCTTAATAAAGCAGGGAGACCAAGCTATTATAATAGTCCAAGCAAGAAATTATAAGGGATTAAACTAATGTAATCATGTAAGTGTGGAAAGAAGGCAACAGATGAAAGGACAGAGAATCAACTTTGTTAGGGGCATTTTGAGTTTGGGGTGTCTATGAAATATCCATTTTAAAATATCCAGGACCATTCAGTAGAGAGTAGGGGAGAGAGAGAATAGAGGTGATAAGCCAACCAGAACTGCTGGAGTTATCAAGACAATATAGATAGATAAGAGAAGGCCCAGCCCAGGGCTTCATAGGAACATTGAATTGGGAAATTGGGGAAGAGTAATATGCAAGGTAAATCAGCAAAGGAGACTGAGAGGTCAGTCTGATAAGAGGAAGACCAAGAGACTTCTATTTAAAATTGACCCTAAAATGAGCAGAAAATGATAGAAAAGTCTATCAATGCATCTTACACTCAGGTCTGATTGTTCTAGTTTTCACTGGTTATAACTTCTGCCCCTTGAAATATCTTTACATCATCCTAAATTTATAAAAGTTGGAGTGAACTTAAGATACTCCTTGTTAAGATGGTAATGTAAAAGATTGTAGAGAAGCCCAACTCTCCTACATATAATCCTAGAAAATACCTAAAAAGGGCCCCAGAAAAATAAAGACAAGAAATCTGAAAAGAAGCAAAAATAATCTCCTCTATCAGTTCAAGAACTATGCAAAAAAAATGTATCTAGAAGAAAGAGCAGGGGAGGGCCGAGGAAAGGACGGAGGGGGGGGGGGGTCTCACCAGAGAAGTGAGGGTAAATAAACCCAGAAGCCAAGGAGGAGGGAAGAAGAGTTGCACCAGGGAAACAAACAGGAACTACTGTAAACTAAGTCTGTTGGTGGGAGCCCTTACCTGCTTACCAGGTGGGGCTCCTCTTATCACCTCTGCTGGCTTCTGGCCCAGTTCTTAGCAAGTATGACAAGCCATTGCCAGCCCCAGTAATCAGGTGCCTGAGGCCATATCCCAGTCTTGGCCTGAAAGAACACAAGCTGAGGTCAGAACCAATTTCCACAGAGACCTACCATGTAGAGAGAGCCCTACTGTGTGTGCTTCTCAGAACAGTGGGAGCCACAGAAGGAGAAAAGGGCAACCCAATGCACCAAGGCAGAGAGAACTGGGAAAGAGGCTTGAGAACAATATTATCTCCAACTTGGCCCTCTCTGGCAAATGACTGAAGCAATTCCCAACTAAAGGTCCAGAAAACAGAAGAGAAAAGAAAGTAACTGAGGCTAGAATCCACAGAAGACTAAAATAGAAACAGAGACTAAGGCAGTGTTGGGTCCAGTGCCAACAAAATCATTCAGATCATCAGCAGCAATGGTGATCAAAACACACAGCAAATCTACCAAACAAAGCCTACTCAAACCAACAAAAAAGGCTACCTTGAGAACAAAAGAAAAAAAAAAGAACTGAGGTTGAAAATATGAATTAAAAAGAAAAAATTAAACACAATTAAGAAATTAGAGACACCCAAGAGAGAACTATGAATTTAGAGACACCCAAGAGAGAACTCAAACTATTAAAAACTATTAAAAAAAAGCCTGGGTGGGGCATGAAGTAGAGGGTTAGGGGGAGGGTTCTAGAACATGAGGAATAAGAGAGTGGATAAAAGAGGGAAAGTAGAGTATTTTTTAATGAATTAATTATATGAGAGTTGTAGAGGGGAAAAAATTGAAAGAAAATAAATGGGATTTATTAGATAAAAGATCTTTCCCAAATACTGAACTCCCTGAAAAACAGAACTCACTCTATGAGACAACAAGAAATATCAGAACAAAGTCAAAAAATATTGAAAAAAAATAGAAGACTCTACAATGAAAAACATTTGCCTAGAAAACAAGTCAAGGAGAGAATTTAATCATAGGATTCCCTGAAAACTATGACCATGCAAAAAAACCTGGTCATGATATTTCAACAAAATTAAAAAGAAAATTTTTCATATCTATTAGAAGCAGAAAGTAAAGTGAAAATAAGAAATATCATTAGCTTAGAAACATCCAGAAATATCATAGCCAAAATCTAGTTTTTCAAAAAAATTTTAAAAAGGTACTACATAGAACCAGAAAGAATTAGTTCAAGGGGCAGTTAGGTGGTTTAGTTAAGAGAAGACCAGGCCTGAAAATGAGAGTTCCTGGGTTCAAATATGACCTCAGACATTTCCTAGCCATGTGACCCTAGGAAAATCACTTAGTCCCAATCACCTAATTTTTACCACTCTTCAGCAGTTCACATTAGCTTATCACCTCTATACTTCTGTCAACACTAGATTCTAAGACAGAAGGTAAGGGTTAAAAAAAAATGAATACAGCTACCCCTTCCACATCATGATTTTCCCCATCATGGTTTTGATACATCCTTGGTCAGTAGAGAAAATTAAATGGCAATTTTGAGAGAGCTTTGCAGAAGCTGCAGATGAGATGCAAAGGCTAACAGACAACATAGAAAAAATTTAGAAACTACAAAATGTATAAAATGTATATACTGTCTAACATCAACATACTTTATATTTTAATGACATAAATATGTACTATTTATTTTTTAATTAAAATAAGTAAAATGTTAAAGTTTGTGAAAAGTATATGAAAGCCAGTAGATGACACACAAATGCTAGAAATGTTAATGTTGACATATATATATGACCAAATAACCCAAATTTTATAATAAAGTACTATAAATATCCCATAAAAGAAAAATAAAAAATTCAGACTTTTCAGGTATGGAAGGAGGACCAAAATTTTTTACTCATATTTTCTAGATCTTATGGGGTGCCACTCTCCAACTTGGTGATATAGAAGAGATATCTGTATTTATGTGCCAAGGAACAACAGTCAGGATTATGAGAAACTTGGCAGAAACTACTACAAAAGAGGTAGTATATTAGAATAAAAAAAATTCAAATGGCAAAGAATAAAAACTTACAATCAAGAAGTTGTGAGGCAACTAAGTGCACAATCTTTAGAGCATTAATCCTGGAGTAAGGAGGACTCCAGGACAAACACAACCTCAGACACTAGCTAGCTCTGTAACTATAGACAAATCACTTAAACTCTTTTGGCTCCTCCTCTGTCGACCTCCCAGGGTTTTGAGGATCCAATGAGATAACATCTTCAAAGGACTTAGCACAGTACCTGGCACATAATAGGTTCTGTATAAAGTAAATAGTTAATAATAAATATATAAAACAATTGACCTCCAGTAAAATAGAAGACTTTCAAGATGAAAAGACCAAAGCTGAGAAGAACCTTTGAAATATAAACACAGGAGTCAAGAGAAACCTAGAAAGATACAATTGGAACAATGTAAAATTTTTATTTCTTAATATGGGAAGAAGAGGTAATATCTCTAGAATCCCAGGGTTTTTAAGATACAACAATGGAATTCAATAAGATAAGCATAAGGTCTGGGTATAATTTTATTCTATTTTATTGGTATTTTTAAAAGAAGAGAATTTTAAAAGGGGAGAGTAAAGGAATACAATAGAGAAGAAATTTAAAAAATAATTTACTATTTCATATAAATAACAAGATTATAAAAATTTAGAAGAATGAGGGAAGCAGGCATCTCACACTACTCACTATTATCTGAATTATAAAAGAAGGATCAGAGAGAATTTAATATAGATTGCATGTTTTGACATTTTTTTAATTATTTTTTTAAACCCTTAACTTCTGTGCATTGGCTCCTAGGTGGAAGAGTGGTAAGGGTGGGCAATGGGGGTCAAGTGACTTGCCCAGGGTCACACAGCTGGGAAGTGGCTGAGGCCGGGTTTGAACCTAGGACCTCCCATCTCTAGACCTGACTCTCAATCCACTGAGCTACCCAGCTGCCCCTGATGTTTTTTTGTTTGTTTGTTTTTTTTAAACCCTTGTACTTCGGTGTATTGTCTCATAGGTGGAAGATTGGTAAGGGTGGGCAATGGGGGTCAAGTGACTTGCCCAGGGTCACACAGCTGGGAAGTGGCTGAGGCCGGGTTTGAACCTAGGACCTCCTGTCTCTAGGCCTGACTCTCACTCCACTGAGCTACCCAGCTGCCCCCTGCCCCTGATGTTTTAACATTTTTTATCTACTTAAGAAACTGTGGGAAAAGATAGCTTAACGTGTTAGTTTGAGAGAAGCTGAAGAAGCACAGAAAAGAAAAAAAATTAAAGAGATTTTTTTGAGGCAAGTTGTTTTTAATGTTATCTTACAAAGAGGATTTTAGAGAACAGATTTTATTTAATATCTTGAGAGGCACTGAATGGTCTAAAACTGTTTCCAAACAAGTAAAAAGGATATCAACTTCTGATATTTAAGAGTTTGGTCACAGGCATTGGTCATAGACAAAATATTATAAAAAAATTTTTTTAAGTCAAAGCACTCATTATATCTAAAGCTCTACTTAAACTTTGGGGACTATAAAAAGGACAACTAAAGAAAAGTTACCTGTCATTGTTGGACCTATACAGAATATGCCTAAAGTTTTAGTGCTGTTTTGAGTTTTAAATGGCACAAAGACACTCTGAAGTTTATTGTTGTGTGTGTACATGTGCTTATTATTTTTATTTTTAACAAATTATGTTCATTTAGCCATTTTGATATTTACTTAAATGCAGATAAATAAAGGTAATAACTAAAGGAAAGCAATTTGGGGACTTAGAAACTATATTAGTAGATATATACCACCTCCCTACAGGATTACCTCTAGACTTATGAAAGTAGTTATACGAGAGAGAAAGAGAGAGAGAGAGAGAGAGAGAGAGAGAGAGAGAGAGAGAGAGAGAGAGAGAGA
>NC_058133.1:218692589-218754914 GCF_016433145.1 Gracilinanus agilis
AGAGAGAAAGAGAGAGAGAGAGAGAGAGAGAGAGAGAGAGAGAGAGAGAGAGAGAGAGAGAGTTAGTTAGTTTGCGTAGTTTGGGAAAAAGATGAGACCTGATACTGTGGTGGGTCATCTAGGATTGAATGCCCTTCCCAGATATAGCTGTACATAGGGTTCCTAGTTAGATGAGTGTCACAAAACTTTAGAGAAAAAGATATTTAGAGCATTTTTGCAAGATGCTATTAGGGCCTTGAGGAGATGAAAATCTGCAATAAGCAATATAAGAAAGAAAAATCCTTATTTATTTTGTGTAAGTTACCTAAGAATGTATGAATGTAGAACCTTCTGGAATTTATCTCTTTGGGGAATGATTTCTACTTATACAGTTCTATCTATTTCCACTTTCTTGGATTTTCTTGGAACATTTATTAGAGAAATTTGCTGCAAGTATTTTCCCCCAGTTCACTGATTCCCTTCTAATTCTAATCATGTGAATATTGTTTTTTTTTTAAATATCTAACTTCATGGAATCCCAATTGTCTATTTCTTTTCCCTCCTTTCTTTGGATAAGAATTTCTTCCCTATCCATAGTCATGAAAAGTTTCTTTTTTCATTATCCTCTAAGTTTTTTATGATGTGACTGACATAAAAGGTCATATCACTATTTGGAACTTATAATAATATATGATATAAAATGTTGAGCTTTTATTTTAATTAAAAATTTTTCCCACATTTTTTCCAATTACCCTATCAGTTTTTGTTGAATATGTCTGAGAAGTTTGTGTCCTTATATTATGATATTCTGTTAAATGCTTTTGCATCATATGTCTAATTTCAAATTTTCTATTTTTAAATCAGTTCTAAATAATTTGATAGTTACTGGCATGCATGGTTTGAGATTTGGTATGATTAGACCCCTTTTCTCCCCCTCCCCCCACATTATTTCCCTGAGGTTCTTGGCCTTTTGTTCTTTCAGATGGATTTTGTTATAATTTTGTATAGTTCTACAAAATAACCTTGAAGGTTATTTTGACATGTAGGATGACATGTCATTGATAAATTAATTGGGGGTGGTCTTGGGGTTTTTATTGTGTTAGTACAACCCAACCATGAGCAACGAATTCCTCTCCAATTATTTACTTTATTTATATAGAGAAAATTTTGTAGTTGTATCATATTATTCCTGTGTGTGACTTGGGCAGCATCACTGTACATTGAGTCAGGAAGACCTAGGTTCAAATTCTACATCAGACACACATTAATAGGATAATTCTCACGAAAGCCATGTAACCTCTCCCAGAATTAGTTTTCTCATCTAATAAAATGAGGAGATTGAATTGATTGCCTCCGAGATGCCTTTCAATTCTCAATGTACTTTATACTTAGATATTTTGCATATAATGATTTTGAATGGAATTTCTTTTTCTGTTTCCTCCTATTTTTTTTATTTTTTATTTTTTTGCAGCTAGATGGCACAGTGGATAAATGTATATAGAAGCAAGAAGTTTTGAGTTCAGATCTAGCTTTAGACCCTTAATAGGGTCTAATGTGCCACTCTGGGCAAATCACTTAACTTCTGTTTGACTCAGGTTCCTCCTGTATAAAAATGAGAATTAATAATAGCAACCATTTCCTCAGGTTTTTGTGATGATAAAATGAGAGTGCAAACTCTTTAAAGCATTTTTGCAAACTTTTAACAAAAAGAATGTGAACAAGCAGTTCTCAAAAGAAGAAATATAAGCTATCAACAACCAAATGGAAAAAAATGCTCAAAATAATTAATGACAAGAAAATTCAAATTAAAATGATTCTGAGATTCCAATTCATTACCTTCAGACTGGAAAAGATGACAGGCATACTAATATATTGATGGTAGAGCTATGGAATGATCTAACTACTCTCTAAAGTAGAGATTGTTAACCTTTTCGGTGCTATGGGCTCCAGTGGCATTCTGATGCAACCTAATACTACTTTGATTTATTGTCTACATTCATAATGAAAGAAATACTATGTTTCAGTTATAGGTTAGTAAAAATAAAAATGTAGTTTTAAGAACTTCTCTAAAGCAATCTGGACTTAAGGGTTTAAAAAATCACTAAACAATGTATACTCTAACCCAGCAAAACCACTACTAGATACATATTCCAAAGAAATTTAAGAAAGAAAGGCTCACATATACAAAATTATTTAAATCAGAATTTTTTTGTTGAAGCAAAAAATTGGAAACAAATTAAGTGCAAATCACTTGAGGAACAGCTGAACAAAATATGTTGAATCTAATATTACCACACCTTAAGAAATGATAAAAATCTTGGATTCAGAGAAACTCAGGAAGATTTTGTGAACTGACGCAGAGTGAATCAAGCATTACTGGGAGAACAACTGATAGAAGACCTACAACATTACAAAGGAAAAGAACTTTGAAAGACTTAAGAATGGTGATTTATACAATGACCAATCATAAAGCCAAAGACTGATGATGAGGTATGATTCTCACCTTTTGTCAGAGGTGTCTTGTCAGTAAGGTGATGTACTACAGGTACAGAATGAGACATTTATTTTCTGCATGACCATTACAACAAAAAATGTGTTTTGCTTGACTAGCCTTTTGTTAGAAAGGAGGGCGTCAAAGATGTACTTAAAGAATGTACCAAAGAAAACTGAAGGAAGTTTCAATGAGGACACAGATAAGCAGGGCAATGTTTGGTACTACCACATTGAGTTTAAAGTTTTTTTCAACAAACTATATATAATATATTCACGTCCAGTTTCATCTACAATTCCAATTTTCTGACTTTCTTCATATATGGAAATGCTAATGTTTATTGATGATTTTCTAATTCAGAAACAAACTTTTTAAATAAGAAAAGTAAACTTAGTGATCATTTGTTCCAAAATTCCTTTAGATTTGGAGTCAAACAACCTCATTTCAAACTCCTCTCCAAGAAATAGACATTCATTCTATGCTTGAACATTTACAAAGGGCAGGAACTCACTACATCACCTACAAGACAGGCTATTCCATTTTCATATAGTTCAAATTGTTAGACTGTTTCCTGTTGGTTTGAGCAGAAATAGAATTCCCTATGATTTTTACCCCCCCCCCAGGTCCTTGTTTGTAGTATCATAGATTTAGGATTGGAAAAGAATTCAGAGGTCACTTAATCCAACTCCTTCTTTTTAATAATGAAGGAACTGAGACTCAGAGAGGTTAACTAATTTACCCAAGTTCACTCAGGCAGTAGAACTGGAATTCAAACTCAGATCCTCTGACTCCAAATCCAGTGTTCTTTCCACCGTAGTTACTAAAAATAAATCTAATCCTATAATTACTCAAATTCTGCAAGGAACATTTTTTTTCTCCCCTCTCTCTCCTAGTCTTTATCAAGACTTCAAAGTCTTGCAAGAAAAGCAGTAACACTTCCTCATTCATATCTTTAGATGCTTAAAATTAAGACTGATTTTTTTGTAACAACTTTATAACCTTTTGCCATGTTAAGCCTCTGAGGAGAGATTAACAAATCCTTAATTTTTATTGTTATCATTAAAAAGTACTTATTCTGTACTCATAAGTGGTGGACATTATGGTTGCCAGGATGCCTAACTTATTGTTCCTTATTCATTACCTTGTCATAAGGCATGTGCTTTCTGTGCAATTCAATAATATTTGCTTTAAAAAAAACAACAACTCAAAATCCTTGGGGCAACTTACAAGTACCTTCTTGGTCTTCTGATGCTGTGCCAGATATTTTATTCTAATACCCCCCAGATGCCATTTAAAGGCTGAAAAATACAAGTGCAACAGCTGTATGAAATAAAAAACCTGAAGTATTAAGTGCACAAACCCTGAACTTCTGCATCTAATAACATGTCTAAAGACTATATATGTATATATTCCACTTTCATGTGTTTGGGAGATCTCATTTTGGTTATTAATGAAATAGTAGAGCTCCCCATTCTTGCAACATCCTGAAAGTACAGAATTTACCTCCTTTACTTTCTACTCAGGGAGCAAAAGTTATCTCCCAAAGGGTCAGACTTCTCAAGCTTTATTTCTTCAGCTCAACTTCTGAAGACTGCTCACAAAGTTTCATGGCAAAATGCAAAATCTCAAAAGAACAGAATTTCTTGCATGCTTTCAGTAACCTAGTGTTATCCAAATTCTACCTTTAAAAAGCAAAAGTTGTTTAACATTCAGCTAGAAATCAATGGAAAATGAACTAAAGATTGATGCCAGAAAAATTCTTCCCCATGGAAACATAGGTATACACTTAATTCCTCACAATTTAACTCCTTGAGCCTTTCCTCTGAGAAACAGACTCTTTTAAAAGTTTACAATTCTGTAGTTTTTGAATCAATTCACAAGTGGATGCATTCTACAGAATTTTCCAAAGACAGAAAGCACTGCATATTTAGACACTTCCAACCTGCTTTATCTGTCCTGACTATGCAAAAGGCAAAAAGAGCTCAGTAATCCTAGCAGAAGAATGCAAATAACATCAACGCACAGCTGAACTGCAAGCCCTGCCTTACAGGAACTCTCTGTGTCTGCAAAAAAAAAAAAAAAAAAAAAAAAAAAAAAAAAAAAAAAAAGACACATACTAAACAGGAAATACAACTGAGCTTCGGAAAGCCTCAAACTTTAAAATGCAATTGCCTGGCAAAAAATGCATCCATGCATGTGTAAATGCATGCACGACTTTTTGCATTTTTTGCAAGCAATGCAAATAAGCTCTTACCTTTTGGCTGAGACATTTTCCCCTTTCCTTTGATGGGGGAGGGGAGCACAAAAGACTTTGCCTTGCCTCTCTTCTGTAGCTAGTTTTGCAATAAAGATTCAAGCTGCAGACGCACAGTCTTCATGCAAGTGAAGTTTTTCTTGATCGATGCAGCAGATGATCCTTCAGGAAATCAAAGTGGAAATGCACACCTTGCAAAACAGATTGGAAAGTGATTTTTTCCAATTGCAATGGTAGGGAAGGCTGTGCTGCAGCTACATGATGGGCCAGGGCTGGCAGCTAAAAGCTCCAAACTTGGAACTTGAGTGTCTTAGTGCGCAGACGTCCTTCCTGCAAAGAACGCTGGGGCAGGTGGGTAATGTAGTTCCTAGGGGAAGTTAATGGAGCGCTCTTTTAAGGAACCTGGGTCTCTCAAGTCGCCAGATTTTTTGTGTAATTTTTATAAAAATCTCACGAAGCCAATCAAGCCAATCTATTGTGAAAGGTCAAAGTGAGCCGTGACTGAAGAAACACGGATGTCTCTAACAACGACACCTAAAGGGCAAGCAAGAAGTAGTGGCATTTGGCTCTTTGTAGAATGTCAGTTTGGGTATTCAAGGTGCCAGTAGGAGTACTGGAGCAAACACCTGTTGGGCAATTACTATCTTTTTTAGTTTTCCGCCTTGAACCTCTGTTCTTTGTTTTTCAAACAGATAATTGTTTTGTGACGAGGAAATAAACCAAGGTTAATAGTGTGAAATGGAAGAGAGGAGATGTGCCATCAAGCCACTTTCAATATAAAATCGATCTATCTCTCCAGGTAGGAAGGAACTAAAGTTTGAACACCTGGGGATGATTGTGGGAATTTTACTGCAAGATTAGAACGTTTGTAGAGGTTAAAACTATGTATCAAAATTTAAAGGGTTCTACTGAGCAGCAGGCCATATGCTGCAAAAACCAAACAGATTCAAATGGGAGGTAATGGAGATTGTAAAAAGAACACTGGACCAGAAGTCAGATGACATGGGTTCGAAACCTAGATCTACTACCTTTTTTTTTTAATTATTGTTATTTTTTATTTTTTTTTATTTTTGGCATGTCATTTGACCACAATTCAGGAGGTCAGGCTAGAATTAGATCATGAATTTTTAACCTTTTTGGTGTCATGAGCTTGGAAGCATATGAATATATTCTCTGAATTATGTTGTGTCACAACCTTTATAATGAAAGGAGATGCTACATTTCAGTTAGCCATTAGGAGGAATAAAGAGTAATTTTTCCCCCATCCAAGGTCATGGATTGTCTGACTATCCTCAAGTCTCTGGATCCCAGATTAAGAACTCTGGACTAGACGATTTTTTACATCCCTCCATCTTTATAATTGGTCCTAAGAGCTAGGATGAGTAAGTCACTTAACTTTGTTCAACCTCTGTTTCCTGATGTGTTAAAATAATAATAAGGAATATTAATAAGTATAGCACCTCCAGCATAGGTGGTTGTATGTGAGATAAAAGATAAAAATGTGTGATAGATGTGTAAACCTAACATTATGGAGTTATATCTTCATCATTTTTAAGCAAAAGATGTATCCTCCTTCTCCTTCTTCCCTCAAATTAATTGGAGTTTGCTCCTAAAAGTCCACTAGTGGCTTGGGGGTGGCATGGAAGTGACTTGAGGTCACTGAAGGCATTGCCAGGAGAGCAGAAGCTTTAAAAATTGGTGTAGTAAATAGACTATTGGACTTTGTGGCAAATAGATACATCTGGACTGCCTTGGTTTTCTCATCCATAAAATGGGGAGGATAAATGATAGCAACGCCCACCTCATAGGATTGCTGTGAAGATCAAATGAGATAAAGTGCTTTGAAAGCTTGAGAATGCCATGTTGTTAGCTACTATTAGCAGGTCCACCCCCAAGGACTAGCCTAACCAAATTCAGAGACTCATCACCAGATTGTCAGTAGGTAATGAATTCTTCAACCATAGCAACCCTTTGAGACATTCTGCTAATTAAAAAAGGGATTCTATGAAGTAGAAGGAATTCCCACACAGATGAAATTGCAGGTCATTGAATCACTAAAGTAATAAATATTGGTGGTTGCTCACTTTTTTACTGGCGGGATGTCTGTCAAACCAAAACACTAACTGAAGGGAAACTCAATCTATTTGCCTTCCCACTTTTAAAATCTATAGTTCCGACATTCTTAAGTGATACTTGTATAAGGGAAATTAGATACATATACTGTGGCTGGTGTTTGGAGGCATTTAGCTACTCTGTTGTTGGCAAAACTATTCTTTCTTCTCATGACTTTGGTTTCAGCCTCACCCAGGGAAGTGAAGGGTTTTCCTTGGTTTTTGAGTAGGAAAATAGAATAATAGGTAGAAAAAATTGCCTGAGGACATTGCCTTGAGGAATTGGGGAAAAAACTGTTCCTTCCCTTGCCTCCAAACAATGCTAACTCATTTGAGCCAAGGGGAATCCAGGATAGTCTTGATTTATGTGGCTTTATTGTTTTCCTGCTTTGGGAGTATTACAATAAACAATATTTATTAATAAAAATGTTTTTGTTCATTTTGAAGAGCCCTGGAAGACACCCCAGAGATTAAGAAAGTTCCCTTCCCTTTCTCTGTAGCCACCTTTATTTAACCTCCCTTTCAAACCCCTTTGTGCAAAAGAAATAGACAGATCAATAATACACCTCAGCTTTCTCTTAATACCAGCTTCCACAGACTGGATGAACAACAATATAAAATGAATGTAACATGGGACTTATCCATTTGCTTAAGACTCCACTCACTGATGGAGAATAATTACTTGATGCTTCTGTGCCTGCATGAGGAGCAGAGTTGGTGAGAGTTTAGGAAAGGAGAGATCCTAGTTCTTCTGGCTTTTTGTTTCAACATAGGGGACTTGAGTTTCCAGATTCTCTTCAGGAAGAGGTCTCTGGAGGCAGAAAGAGACTGCAAGAAGATGACAGGTTACATAAAAACTTTAAAGAAACAAAGATAAACTTTGGAATGGATCTGCAGTCTCCCCAGGAAGCAGAGAGGAGACAAAATTTCACCAGTGATAAAATTCCCCACATATGAAGAGAGCAACAATATTTGCTACAATAGCTCTGTGAAGTCCTGCATCTAATCTCTGACAATAGCAGTGGTCATACTTAGCCCTAGAAGATTATCCATTTATTTTCTTAGTCACACCATGTTGAAGCTGACTCAACCTCTGCTTCCTGCCATGGCAGAAGCCATTTAAGCAGGGAGATGGTGGGTGGTTTGGCGGTAGCATCCTTACCTCTATACATTGTTATGGCCATGTTCTTTTTTATTCACTTTTGTGATAGCACACTCTTTGGCCCTCAACCTACCCTGCATATTGCCTCTAGGAGAGTTAAAGGAAGGAACTTTTTTTCAGGCATGCTTCAGGTAGGTTTTTTCAGCCCCATGGATCACAAGATTTCATATTGAAAGAACTTTGTGTCAGCCAGCAGACTTTGATCCCCAATGCTCTGCTATATAAATACGAAGTCAATAAACATTTGTTGAACACATGTTTTTACTGAGGAGAGGGGAAAAGGAGGTGTATAAAGAGGTAAATTACAAGATCTCAGTCCTCAAGGGAACTTACAGACTCTTTGACAAAATGATAACAATTAAGTAATAATAGAAAAAGTAAGCGGTAAAATTTAAATAATGAGGACCCAGGCCAGTGTTGGGAATTCCTATGTAGATCAGCAACTCATAATTTATAGAGTTGCCAGGAACATTGAGAGGTTACATCTCTTGCCCACAGTCACACAGCTAATATATGTCAGAGGCAATACTTGATCCCAAGTTCCCTTAAAGGCTAGTTTATTATTATATTATATTAGCCTGTCTTGCAAGAATAAATTATATGAGCTACACAGGTTTTTTTTTTGTTTGTTTGTTTTTTTAGATTTTTTTTAAATTTTAAACCCTTAACTTCTGTGTATTGACTTATAGGTGGAAGAGTGGTAAGGGTAGGCAATGGGGGTCAAGTGACTTGCCCAGGGTCGCACAGCTGGGAAGTGTCTGAGGCCGGATTTGAACCTAGGACCTCCCGTCTCTAGGCCTGGCTCTCAATCCACTGAGCTACCCAGCTGCCCCTACACAGGTTTTTTGATACAACTTCAACCCTCAAACTCCCCTCCCACCCTTAGACTGCCCCAAAATCACAAAAAAGATATGGGTTAATTTCAGCTAAATTCACAGCGTAAAAAAAAAAGAACCCCCACATGCCAAATCCTCACGATTTTACACCAAAGTATAATTATTAATTTCTGCTTTTTCTGGAAGACCAATGATTCTCAAATTGTCTCTTCTAGACCGGTTTTCTTGGTCTGTCACTTTCTCATTGAGATATTTCATGCTTCCTTCTATTTTATCAGTCTTTTGACTTTGTTTTATTTGTTCTTGTTGTCTTGAGGGATCATTGGCTTCTAATTGCTCAATTCTAGCCTTTAGGGAGTGGTTTTCCTGTTCAATCTGGTCATTTCTGGTCTTCAGTTGACTTGCCTCACTTTCCAATTGCAAAATTCTGCCTTTTAAACTGTTATTTTCTTGCCAGATCTCTTCCATCTTCTTCAACATCTCATTTTTGAACTCTTCAATAGCTTGTGACCAGTTTTCATTGTTTTGGGAAGGGTTGGATACTTGTTTGTCCTCCTCTGTTGTCTGGATTTTCTCTGTGAAAAAGTTGTCGAGTGTTCCAGAGTTTTTCTTGATAATCTTTTTCTTCTGGGGTTCTCGGCCTGCCATTGTTAGCCCCGCCCCTTTTCAGCTTTGTCTTCACACTCAGGGTCTGCCTGAACTTTCTAAGCTCCTGAGGGCTCTGGTCTCTTGTCCTCAGGGTCAAGCTTCCTGGTCGTCCCTGGTCTACCCCTCTGCCCAAGGCTCCTTCAGCAGTATCAAGGGCTGCTTCCACAGCCGCTCTCCCGTCTGCACTGGGTCCCCACTCGAGGTCCAAGCCTGCTCTTGAGATCTTTGTCCTCGCCTAGGGCACTGCCTTCACTGGTGGAGACGCTTGGGAAAGTCTGTGAGCTCGAGATCTTTGTCCGCGCCTAGGGCAATGTCTTCACCCGCACAGACGCTTGGGAAAGTCCGTGCTCATTCTTTAGCCACTTGGGGTCCTACGTCTTGCAGCTCTCAGGTACAAGCCCTGGAACTGCTAGTGACTTACTGGTTGCCCCAATCCTGCTTTCACTCTTGTGAGTTGGCCTTGGTGCTGTGCATGGTGTGGGGGGTGGTGGTGGAGGGGCTTCTTCCTCTTGACTTTTAGTGAGAGCTGTTTCACCCCTTTATAGCGTGAAAATGCCCGATTCCACATACCTTCAATACTGCGCCCTGTTGTGGGGTTCCTTCGTTCGTCTGGATTCGTTTTTATGTCCCCTTGAGGAGTCCTATATGCTTTGGTTAGGAGAGATTGAGCAACTGCTCCTTACTCTGCCGCCATCTTAACCGGAAGTCCCAAATATAAATTTTTAAAAGCCAAACCATTGAGTACCATTATAGATTAAGCTGCAGTAAAAATAGCAGTTTAAGTAGAAAGAACAAGCAAAAGATATAGACTTAAATGGAGACCTAATAATAATATCTTTTAAAAAATAAATCTTTTATTCTGTCTTTGAATCCATACAAAGTATTGGTTCCAAGGCAGAAGAGCAGTAAGGTCTAGGCAATTGGAATTAAGTGACTTGCCCAGGATCACACAGCCAAGAAGTGTCTGAGGCCAGATTTGAACCTAGGACCTCCCACCTCCAGGGCCAGCTCTTCATCCACTAAGCCATGTAGTTGCCCCATTAAAGACATGTTGAATAATGAATGGGTCAAAGGGCAGTGTATGATGATACAACATATCAAAAAATCTGGAATGGAACTAATTATTGTTTTCCATGAAAAATTTATATCCCTGAAAATATGATAATAAACAAGAAAAGGAAAGGATTAATAAACTAATAAGTACACAATTTTTATAAATAAGAAAATTGGCAAAAAAAAATCTACCTGAAAGCCTATTGAACAAATAAGCACCCTCTTGAGTGAAAAGCTGACTGAATTTGTCCATATTTCCCAGACAGACAACTTTAGGAGTTTTTCCTGTGAACTCTGATGTACTATAAGAAAATGCTAGGAGGCATTTCAGGTGCAGGGCCAAGATGGTGGAGTAGAAGCAGAGAAAGCTTGAACCACCATGAGAATCCTCTCCATCAAACCTTAAAATGAATACTGGAGTGAAAGAACCAAAAGGGGACAGAGTGAAGCAACTTTCATACAGAGAACAATTTGAAAGGTAGGCAAAAAGAGTCTAGTTCACTTGGGAAGAGGGGAGCACAGCCAGCAGAAGGCTACACCAAAAAGTATCAACTCTTTTTGTAGTGGCAAAGAATTGGAAATTGAGGGACTGTCCATCAATTGAGGAATGGTTGAACAAATTGTGGTACATGTTGGTGATTGAATACTATTGTGCTATAAGAAATGATAAGCAAGATGGTTTCAGAAAAAGCTGGCAATATCTGGATAAACTGATGCAGAGGGAAATAAGCAGAACCAGGATAACATTGTACACAGTAATGGTAATATTTTATGATGATGAACTGCTAAAACTTGGGTACTTTCAGATAGGCAATGATCTGGGACAGTCGTAAAAGATTTATGATGGGGAGTGTAATCCATCTCTAGAGAAAGAACTGCTGAAGTCAGATAGGCAGGATCAAAGAATAGTATCTTTCCCATCAGTATAATTATGGCTTTATTTGGGGATTTTGGTTATGAGTGTGCTCTTACAACAATGGCCAGTATGGAAGTGTGTTTTGCATGATAATAAAAATAATTTTTAATTAAAAAAAGAAGATACTGAGAGCTGAATGGACAAAGGAAATTTCTGTTAAGTGAAGGGTTGAATGGGCACAGTGAGCCAAACTAGTGTTTTCCTGGGAGCTCTGCTGTGGAGTAAAAAAAAGTCTTGGAGATGATTAAGTGAGGCAATAGTCTCTTCTTTTTACAAATCTGAGGATGTTGGGAGTTCTCTGGCTTAAGGGAACTGATTATCATTTGAAAGATATAACACCTTTCTTAGATATCTGTTTGTGGTTGGTTATAAATGAAAAGTGATTCCCGTTGCTTAATTGGTTCAAGAACATAAGAGTTTTGCTCCAGACAGAAGTCAGACAGAAGATCTAGTGGAAAGGTACTTTTGTGCATTCAAAATTTCACCTGAATAACTGACAGACATGAAAGCCTATAAATTAAAGTTGTGTTTTGCCTATATACATGTTCCTTCCAAATAAGTTTCTATAAGTGTTTGCCCATTCCTCCCCAACTCTTGCCCCTGACACTGGGAGAGATAGAAATTGTATCTTACTGTGGGTTAGATTGCATCTACTCACAGATATATGGATAGACTATGGTATTTTTATTATTTTTTTGTCTCATGTTGAGTAACTAAGATGGTATAATTTTTCTTGCTCTAGCTTTATTGTTAATTCAATATTTTATGTTTAATCATTAAGAGTATCAGGGTGACTACTTCTATACATATGGTACGGGCTCACTGGTAGGGGCTCAAGAACTATAGAAACAAGTAAGAGCATATTCATCTCCTTCAAAAAATAAACAGGAATATTCTTAAAATCCTGATAAAATTGTGAGTCATATCCATATGGTAGTGAACCCTCTCTGGAAAGCTCAGTCCTCCTAAAATAAGAACAAGTTGAGGTGAGAGAGTGGTGTTTGCAAGAATAAGCCCTAAGATCTGAAATAGTTTTAGAAAGAAATGTATTTGGTTATTTGATAGAGGAGAAAGAACCATAAAAGAGATGTACCTATCTCTTTACAGATTCTGGGAGATCTACATTATATAGGATGTTGTAAAGGTTTTCCACACAGGAACCCTACCTACCTCCAGAGTTTCAAGTTTGTTGAGATGTCAGCCTGAAAACAAGATAAATTGACATAGGAATAAGTAATTGTAAACATTTAATTAGATGAAACCAAAGCACCAGAGAACCCAAGATAGAAGCTCAGGGTTGATTCTTCAGGAGTTCCTGGTTGTAATAACCAAAAACAAGGCTGCTTTGGGTAGATCTGGAGACTAGAGGAGTTGGAAATACCTTGTAGCCATCTTTGGCATTCCTAGAGAATTACTGAGGTCAGACAACATTCTGGGTGTGGACAACCTTTAATCACATAAAGTTATATTTAAACAGTGTAATAATTTTTCCTGAACCATATAATAAATCATTTTCCCACATAAGCCAGTCCAGAAAGCAGGAATTGGTATGACCACTCTTCAAGAAAGCTACAGATACAATGTTAAGTAAGCAGAATGTTAAATAAGGTTTTATATGTAAAAATAACCTAATCAAAACTCTCTCACAAGATTAATGTCCACCCCTCTTCAAAATTACATTAAAGATCCAGCAATACCATTAGTAGGTTCATACCCCAAAGAGATTTTTTTAATGAAAAAGGACCTGTTTGTACACAAATATTGATAGCTGAACTTTTTGTGATGGCAAAAAATTGGAAAATGAGGGGTTATCCATCAATTGGGGAATGGTTGAACAAATTGTGGTATATGATGATGATGGAATACTATTGTGCTATAAAGAATGATGAACTGCTTGATTTCTATAAGAACTGGGAACATCTTCATGAACTGATGTGGAGTGAAATGAGCAGATCCAGAATAACATTATAAACAGTAACTGAAACATTGTGGGACAATCAAACATAATTGACGACTATTAAGAGCAGTGTATTGATCCAGGATAATTCTAAGAGGCTTATGAGAAAGAATGCTATCCAGAGCTAGAGAAAGAACTGTTGGAATAGAAATACATAAGAAAACATATGATTTCTCACTTGCTAATATGGATATGTGATTTGGGGTTTTAGTTTTTATTTTTTAACCATTTATTAATATTCATTTTTAACATGGTTACATGATTCATGCTCCTACTTTCCCCTTCACCCCCCGCAATCCCCCCATCCATGGCCAACGCACATTTCCACTGGTTGTAACATGTGTCATTGATCAAGACCTATTTCCAAATTGTTGTTAGTTGCATTGGTGTGGTAGTTTCAAGTCTACATCCCCAATCATGTCCACCTCAACCTGTGCGTTCAAGCAGTTGTTTTTCTTATATGTTTCCTCTCCTGCAGTTCTTACTCTGAATGTAGGTAGCGTTCTTTACCATAAATCCCTCAGAACTGACCTGTGTCATTGCATTGCTGCTGGTACAGAAGTCCATTACATTCGATTTTTTATCTATGATCTCTTTGGGGTACAAACCCAACAATGGTATGGCTGGATCAAAGGGCAGGCATTCTTTTATAGCCCTTTGAGCATAGTTCCAAATTGCCAGCCAGAATGGCTGGATCAGTTCACAACTCCACAAGCAATGCATTAATGTCCCAATTTTGCCACATCCCCGCCAACATTCATTACTCTCCCCTTCTTTCATTTTAGCCAATCTGCTAGGTGTGAGGTGATACCTCAGAGTTGTTTTGATTTGCATTTCTCTGATTATTAGAGATTTAGAACACTTTCTCATGTGCTTATTGATACTTTTGATTTCTTTACCTGAAAATTGTCTATTCATGTCTCTTGCCCATTTATCAATTGGGGAATGGCTTGATTTTTTATACAATTGATTTAACTCCTTGTATATTTGAGTAATTAGACCCCTGTCAGAGTTTTTTGTTATAAAGACATTTTCTCAAATTGTTGTTTCCCTTCTGAGTTTGGCTGCATTGTTTTTGTCTGTACAAAAGCTTTTTAGCTTAATATAATCAAAACCATTTAATTTACATTTTGTAATTTTCTCTAACTCTTGCTTGGTTTTAAAATCTTTCCTTTCCCAGATATCTGACAAGTATACTATTCTGTGTTCACTTAACTTATTTATAGTTTTCCTCTTTATATTCAAGTCGTTCACCCATTCTGAATTTATCTTGGTGTAGGGTGTGAGATGTTGATCTAAACCTAATCCCTCCCATATTGATTTCCAAATTTCCCAGCAGTTTTTGTCAAATAGTAGATTCATGTCCCAAAAGTTGGGCTCTTTGGGTTTATCATACACTGTCTTGCTGATGTCATTTACCCCAAGTCTATTCCACTGATCCTCCCTTCTGTCTCTTAGCCAGTACCATATTGTTTTGAAGACTGCTGCTTTATAGTATAGTTTATTATCTGGTACTGCTAGGCTTCCTTCCTTCACATTTTTTTTCATTATTTCCCTTGATATTCTTGACCTTTTGTTATTCCAAATGAAATTTTTTATAGTTTTTCCTAACTCAGTAAAGAAGTTTTTTGGTAGTTGTCAGGGTTAATTACACTGAGAGTAATGTTTAAATATTACCTCTTAATGCTCTCTTCCTCTCCTTCTTATAATTGTATTTGTCCCCTCCCCTTCCCATGCCCTCTTTTTGTGTAATAGAATATCCTATTTTTCTTATTTAATCAAGTTTCTCTTGGTGTCCCCTACTATTCATCCCCCTCTTCCCCACCCCTCATATCATCTTAGACCATTTAGTATTCCAACCTCTCCCTATGAATTATTCTTCTGATTGCTATAATAGTGAATACTATAATAGTGAATAGAGTTCACTACATAGAATTATACATAGCATTTCTCCACATAGGAATCCAGATAATTAGATCTTATTGAAGCCCTTAACGAGGCAAATTTAAAAAAATATGAGTTTTCTTTCTTTCCCCTTTGTTTCCTATTTACCTTTTCATGTTTCTCTTGATTTTTGTGGTTGGGTATCAAACTTTCCATTTAGTCCTGGTCTCTTCTGTGCAAATACTTGGAAATCTTCTATCTTGTTGAAAGCCCATACTTTCCCCTGGAAGTATATAGTCAGTTTCAATGGGTTGTTGATCCATGGTTGAAGACCCTGTTCTCTTGCCTTTCTGAATATCATATTCCAAGCCCTGTGGTCTTTTAGCATGGAGGCTGCCAGATCCTGTGTGATCCTGATTGGTGCTTCTTGGTATCTGAATTGTCTCTTTCTGGCTTCTCATGAATTTTTTTCTTTTACTTGGAAGCGCTTGAATTTGGCTATTATATTCGTGGGAGCTGTCTTTTCTGGGTCTAGTGTAGAGGGTGATCTATGGATCCTTTCAATGTCTATATAGCCCTCTTGTTGTAGAACTTTAGGGCAATTTTGCTGAATAATTTCTTTTAGTATGGACTCCAAATTAGTATTAATTTCTGCTTTTTCAGGAAGACCAATGATTCTCAGATTGTCTCTTCTAGACCGATTTTCTTGATCTGTCACTTTCTCATTGAGATATTTCATGTTTCCTTCTATTTTATCAGTCTTTTGACTTTGTTTTATTTGTTCTTGCTATCTTCAGAGATAATTAGCTTCTAATTGCTCAATTCTAGCCTTTAGGGAATGGTTTTCGGCAATAATCTTTTGATTTTCCTTTTCAATCTGGTCCATTTCTGGTGTTCAATTTGCTTATCAGTTCATTTGATTTCTGTGCCTCACTTTCCAATTGCAAAATTCTGCCTTTTAAACTGTTATTTTCTTGCCTGATTTCCTTTTGAACTATTTCCCATTTCTCTAGCCAAATCTTTTCCAACTTTCTCATCATCTCAGATTTGAACTCTTCAAGAGCTTGTGACCAGTTTTCATTTTTTTGGGAGGGTTTGGATGTGATTGCTTGTTTGTTCTCCTCTTCTGTTTGCTCTGTTATCTGAATTTTCTCTGTGTAAAAGTTGTCAGGTGTTAAAGATTTCTTCTTCTTGTAGTTAATATTTCTCTTCTGGACTTTCTGATTCTGGGTTGCCATTTTAAGCCCAGCACCTTCTCAGCTTTATCCTGATGCTCAGGGTCTGTCTGGGCTCTTTAGGCTCCTGAGGTCTCAGGTCTGGTTATTCTCAAGGTCAAGCCTCCTGGTGATCCCCCTTGCTTGATCCTCTGCCAGAGGCTCCTTTACAAGTCTCAGGGCACAGCTTCCACAGTCATATACCCATCTGCACTGGCTCTCCGCTCAAGGTTTCAGAGCCTTCGCTCATGCCTGCGTCTGCCTCTACCCAATCCTGTGCTCAGTGTCAGAGCTCAAAGTCTGCATGTGTTCTTTAGCCTTTTGGGGTCTTAAGTCTTGGTGCTCTCAGGAGCAGGCCCTGGAGCTGCCAATGACTCAATGGGTGCCCCAAACTTGCTCTACTTCTTTTGCACTGGCCTTGGAACTGTAGGTGGTGTGTAGGGGGAAGGGGGTTTCTCAGCCTGCGATTTGGTGAGAACTGTTTCACCCTTTTATAGCACCAATTCCACGTACCTTCCACACTGCGCCCTGTTGTGTGGTCCCTCTGTTCGTGTGGATTTGTTTTTATGTCCCCTTGAGGAGTCCTGTATGTTTTGGTTAGGAGAGGTTAAGCCTCTGCTTTTTACTCTGCCACCATCTTAACCCAGAAACTCCACTGGATCCCTGGGGTTTTGGTTTTAAAAATTATTTTATTACAAAAATTAATAATATGGAAATATATTTTGAATGATAATAATTCATGTATAACCCAGAGGAATTTCATGTCAACTCCAGGAGTGGGGACAGAAGTGGGGAGGGAGACAACATGAATCATGTAACCATGGGGAAAAAATAAAAATAAAAATAATTCATTCAAGGTAACTCCCAGTAAGAGGGATTCTGCTGGCTGTGGTGGTGGTGATGGTGGCAGCAACAAGGTCTACAGAGCCCACAGACCCCAGCAACTGAGCTGGGGAATATTGAAGAGATCAAGTCAATATGGTTAAATAAGAAACACTAAAAGCCCTCCAATCACCTTCCAAACGAAAAACAAAAACTCCTCAAAAAGAATACTCGACCTGTAGAAATAAAAGAAGAAGGAGCAAAATGGTACTCCTACCCAGAACAACATGGAGAGACAGCAAAGAGGATTTTCATCTCTCCAGAGTACAAGGAAAGAGTACTGAGCAAGCCTCAGTGGAACTTGGATGAAATACAGTATAAATGGCAGGGAAAGAGCACAGCTGACTTGGTCCAGCCTCAACAGGTTAAGAGCAGAAACCAATGCAATACAGAACAGGTAGCAGTATAAAGAAAGTAGCCCTGCACTTACTTCTGCCAGAAGAGAGGCTGTGGAATGTTCTAACATAGGCAGTAGTGAGAGGAACATGGTCCAACCTCAGTGATATTGGGCAGAAACCCACCTCAACCATCTGAACCCAACAGGCCACCTCTGTAGAGTGGTCTGATATCTAGACAGTTGATCCAATCCCAGGCACAATAAAAGTATGGGACAATACTTCCTCCACCCAGAAACAGAAATAAGCTTCAAAATATAGACAAAATCAAGGGGGGGGGGATCTCCAAATGAGCAAAAGACAGAAAATGCCTGATACTTGAAAAATATTTCAACAAGAGAGATGACCAAAATACAAGCTAGAAGAGGACAATACAAAAAAATGAAAATGTGTGAAGCCTCAAAGGAAAATGTGAAAGATTGTCAAACCTCAAATGATCCCCTAGAAGAGCTAAAAACAAAGAAATACAAATAAGAAACTAAGAAGAAAAATGAGAAAATGAAATGATAGAAAAAACCAAAAGCTTAGAAAAAAATCTAATTAAAAAATAGTTCCATAAAAAGGAAATATATACCTCAAAAGGGAAAATAACTTCCTAAAAAAGGAAGTACAAATCTTTAAGGAAGAAAATGGCTTCCTAAAAATTAGAATTGGACAAATGGAAGCTAATAATTTCATAATATAGCAAAAAACAATAAAATACCATTCTGGAACTCTCTTTTTTCCACCTTATTTTCAATTGGTTGCTTCTTCTTGTATGCATTCTCTTATTGTACTTTCTTTCTTTTGAAATGCCTGTAACCAAGAGCCATTATTTAAGCAATACATAGACTTCTTTAATTCAGTAAAAACTTAAACTAGATTCTAGGACTTTTACCCCAACATATTTTTCACGTAGCACTAATCATGAGTCACTATTTTGGTAGATTTGGTTAGGAATATCATTCAAAATTTACTTAGCAGTGTTGGTTGTTGTCTTTTGTACATGAAGAGGGTCAAAATTACATCACTATATCCAGGTAAATGTACAGTTTGTCTGATGGTGGCTGATCAGTTGAATATGATCTCTGAATGCTCAAACATAGGTTTGGCACCAATAGCCAGTTTGAACATTTGGGATGCAGGTATCTCAAGATTCATAGATCTCACATGTCTTTCGAGCAACTGCAATTGTACTCTGTTCATACAAGAGCATAGTGCCTTGTTTTACATAAACACACAGTGTAAGAAAGTCCTGTGTTAATGCCTGCCCTTTCTCATAATCAATACTTAAAATTCTTCAGAGAATCCTTTAGAGTGCCTTTATATCACTTCTTCTGGCATCTGTGTGAGTTCTTATCTTGTATGAATTCTCCCTAAAATAGTCTTTTAGGCAAATGTAAGTATGACATTCAAACAAAGTGGTCAGTAGAGAGCATTGTGCTCTCTACAGTGGGGTCTAAATGCTTGTCAGGTCAGCTCAAGAAAAGTACTTTTGTGTCTGGTACCTTATCTTCCCAAACTTTCCTTTGTAGTCTCCCAAACACTCAGGTAGCTCTGGGAATGCATGCATCAACCTCATCATCTATGTGGACATCCCTAGAATGTATACTGCCAAGGTAAATAAATTTATCCACAACATTCAGAATTTCTCCATTTGCTCTAAGCCATGTATGAATGATGCAGTGCTGACTGGTGGAGCATGGCAACATTAAAATACTATTGTAATTTATGGTCCAAAATATCCCATGTTCTGTGTTTAATCTAAATTCAATCTTTCCTATTCCATATATATATATNCAGTAGAGAGCATTGTGCTCTCTACAGTGGGGTCTAAATGCTTGTCAGGTCAGCTCAAGAAAAGTACTTTTGTGTCTGGTACCTTATCTTCCCAAACTTTCCTTTGTAGTCTCCCAAACACTCAGGTAGCTCTGGGAATGCATGCATCAACCTCATCATCTATGTGGACATCCCTAGAATGTATACTGCCAAGGTAAATAAATTTATCCACAACATTCAGAATTTCTCCATTTGCTCTAAGCCATGTATGAATGATGCAGTGCTGACTGGTGGAGCATGGCAACATTAAAATACTATTGTAATTTATGGTCCAAAATATCCCATGTTCTGTGTTTAATCTAAATTCAATCTTTCCTATTCCATACATATATATACATATATATATATATATATATATATATATATATATATATATACACACACACACACACATTTATAAATAGAGCCACTTTATTTGGTTTGTTATTCCTTCATCCAAAATGCACTCTGGGAAACATTTGAATGTCTCTCAAGGTTTCTACTGTAAATTAAAAAGGGTTCTTAACATTTTTGTGTCATAGTTTAGAGAATCCTATGGATCCCTTCTCAGAATAATGTTTTCAAATATATAAAATAAAATGCCTAGAATTATAAAGGAAATCAATTATATTGAAATATTCTTATGAAAATTTAAAAAATAAAAATGAAAAGTCCACAGACCAAAGGTTAAGAACCCCTGCTTTGAATCCTTTAGAATTCTTAAGGTAATAATGTATATCCAGGAAAAACTGTATTCTAGCCCATACAAAATGCAAAAGGGACTCATATTCCACAATCAATACAATTCCCTTCTTTTTCTAGAAACCCACACTTTTCTTCAGTGTCCCGCTCTCTTCTTGACTCACAGCACTGTCCTATAATTTGGATATCTATTAGAAGGTAAAGTAACTTGGTGTTACTAGCAAAGCAGTGTCCCTCTTCCTATCCCACTGAATATCACTTTCTCCAGGATCCAATTTTAATTCTCTTAAAGTACAAAAACTGTAGTTTGAATTCCCTTGGAGAGGGGATATATAAGTACCCCTAAATTCTGGGGAGTTCCCATTCACTTCAGTTATATAAATGCTTTTTAGCTATATAATATTTCCCCAAAGGCTTGGACTTCCTAATAAGGAAAGAAATCTTGGTAATCCCCTTCCCATTATATCCACCCCATTTGACTGACTCACAGTAATAGTAAAGTATGAAATCCACACTTCTTATTCCCTAGTAATGTAACTTTCATTCCTTTCCTTTTTCTCTACCTTCAGGGGTCAACTGCTAAATCCTCTTTTTCTAAGAGGCTAAAGGAACTCCCTTTCTAGCAAAAGTAGGCCAGATTATAGAACCCTCAATTCTTAAAGTTACTAGAGAAGTAACCTCTGAGACAGATAGTGCCAAGGAAATCCCCCTTCTTTATAAAAATAATAGGATCAGTTCTGGGATTAGCTACTGCCCATGAATTCTTAGGAGCACAAGAATAGTGGAACTGCTCAGAATTTTCCTCCCTTAAAATTTATTTTCTAAATTTTTTTATTCTGAATTTTATGAGTCACAAAAAAACATTTCCACGTACAAAGTAGAGCAGAAAAGGAAAATTATCTGTGAAACTTTAAATATCTATTAATTATAGCTCACTTTTAAGAAATACATGTGTATATGTATAATATATTCAATATATTTTCAGAGCTGTCTTGCTTGTCTGTATTCCCTTCAGAAAAAGCCAGTGCTCAAATCTGACCTGAGACACATTATTTGTGTGACAGCTATGTGTCCTAGGCAATTACTTACCCTCTATACCTCAGTTTCCTCAATTATAAAATTGGAATAATATGAGTACTTACCTCACCGAGTTGTTTCAAGGATCAAATGAGATTTGTAAAGTGTCTTGCATAAGGTCTGGCACACAGTGGACATAGTAAATGTTTGTTTCCTTTTACTTCCTTCTTTTCTCCTCTTGTATGCCCCTCTCATTTTCAAAAATGCTTTAACAACTCTATTTTCTTTCTTTTGTTTTTTATTTAGTTATACCATTGCTAGCTCTCCTCTCTCCCCTCAAATCACTCAGACAAATACACACACAAATAGCAATCCTTGTAGCACATAGGCATAAAACAAATCTATATATTTGCCATATCCTAAAATGTCTATTTCATTCTATAGTTAGTCCATTTCCTTTCTGTCAGGAGGTGGAGAATATGCTTCATCATCAGTGGCATTTACATTGATCAGTTTTTCAGTTTTTAAGAGGTGTTTTTCTTTACACAATTATTAATAGTCTAGAAATTGTTCTCCTTTCTCTGGTTACTTCTCTCCGTATTAGTTCATGCAAGTCTGCCCAGATTCCTCTGAAAGCATCCCTTTTGTCATTTCTTCCTTTATTTTATTTTTTAAATACATTACCTTCTGCCTAAGTATCAGTTCTTAAGCAGAAAAGTAGTAAAGGCTAGGCAGTTGAAGTTAAGTGACTTGCCCAAGGTCATACAACTAGGAAGATTTAAACTCAAGTCCTCCTGACTCTAGATCTGGTGCTGTATCCATTGTGCTACCTACCTAGACCTCATTCATCATTTCTTATAGTACAACATTACATTAAATTAATCTACTATAATTCAGCTATTTCCTAACTAGTGGTTACCCCCTCCATTTCTAGTTCTCTACTACAACAACAAAAAACTGCTATAAATATTTTATTTTGGAGACTTTTTCTTTTAATTTCTTTGGTGGTGTATAGAAGTAGTGTTATCACTGAATCAAAGAATATTTACAATTTATTGACTTTGGGGGTATGATTCTATATTTCTTTTCACAATGGTTGTGTCAGCTCAGAGATCTGCCAAAGTGCACCTGTCTGCCTAATATTCCTATGATATCTCCAACAATTGTTTTCCTTTTTTGTCATTTTTATAATTATTAGTTTGGAAAAATTTTTGTATGATTATTTATTCCTTGGATTTCTTTATCCAAGACAGAGCTGCCTGTTCATATCCTTTCATGATTTATCTACTGGGGGAAGGTTGTCATTCTAATATATTTGAAGCTGTTCCTAAATGGTCCTAGTTATCAGATCTTTTTCTAAAAAATATACTTATTTGTTGTTACATTGAAATTCCCAGGTATCTTCCTCCTTCCATCCTCTCCCTGCTATAGAGAAAACCTTTATTAGAAAAACTTGCTGTTGAGATTTTTTCTCCAGTTAATTATTTTTCTTCTAAAAACTTTAACTGCATTGATTTTGTTTGTATAAACCTTTTCAATCTATATAATCAAAACTGTTCATTTTATCTCCTATGAGCTACTCCATCCTCCTCTGATCTAGAACTCTTCCACTAACCATAGTTGCCAAAGGCATTTTCTTCATTACTCCTGTAATTTGTTTATAATGTGGGCTATTATATCTTGATTGTGTATACATATATATGTAGAGTCTGTTGTAGCATATAAAATGAGATCTTTATTTATGCCTAATTTCAACCAGTCCTCTTGAATTTTTTCAGCAGTTTTTGTCAATAGTGAGTCCTTACCTGAATAGTTATGTTCTATGCTTTTATGGGGTGGCGGGGTTGCTTCTGTATGATGGGTTTCTAATTTCTTAAATTTTTTTTTTAAACCCGTGTACTTCGGTGTATTGTCTCATAGGTGGAAGAGTGGTAAGGGTGGGCAGTGGGGGTCAAGTGACTTGCCCAGGGTCACACAGCTGGGAAGTGGCTGAGGCCGGGTTTGAACCTAGGACCTCCTGTCTCTAGGCCTGACTCTCACTCCACTGAGCTACCCAGCTGCCCCTCTTAAATTCTTGAACTTCTCTAGAAAGCTCGAGGTTAGTAACCTAGATGTGTTTACACTCTTCATGGCCAACATGTAGTTTAAAGTAGATGTGATCCTGCCATTGACCCCCCCCCCTAAAGCTCGGTCTGGGCATTCTAGGTACTCCAAGTACTCTAGGTACTCCAGTTCTATCATGACTGCTTCTGTCTCTAAGGCTAAATTTCTGGAGCACTTGGCAACATGGTCCCTCTCTCTACAGTTGCTATGTGGTTGGTAGCATATAATTCTCACATAGCTTGCCTTAAAGCTTCCATTAATAGCTCCTTGATGAAAGGAGGAGAGGAACACACCTGGAGTCAATCTTAGTTCTGTTGCATTATCTCAATCTTGCAGACAAGATGAAATGAGTAAACAGAGACTCAAATCTTACATGAAGATGACTTTATATAGGATAATGCAAGGAGGAAGCTCATCCCACAATATTTATCTTATAGGGGTCTGTGCTAACCAATTCCTTTGGAGGTGGTGGGGAGCCTTAGTCTCTAAAGCATTAGAGATATCCTTCAGGAAATACCAAGTGATGTGTTGCTATTCTCCATAGGAGAGTTCAATCAGCATCATAAACAAAAGTTCATCTCACTATGTTGATCAAGGAACTTCATTGATCAGTCTCTTACCTACATTGTGATATTTCTGCTACATATATAACCATAGATTCAACTTAATAAAAACATGTTCTAAACATTAATTTGCATATAACAAAGGCAACCGTTTTGTTGCTGTTAAGAAAAAAGAAAAAACATAACCATCCTTAGCCTTTCACTCTTGCTAAATGAAGCTCTTAGAGTAATTCCTATGTACCAAGAAGAAGATGATGGTGCCTATGAGGAATTGCAGGTAATCTTTTTACTCCCAAGTTAATAGTGAACTGGGGAAAAAGTAGGAATAGCTGAGGCAAAATCAGAGGAGTATATATTTTTAAAACAGTTAAAGTTTGAAGGTTTCTGCTATTGTTTATTTTTATATGTTTTTATGGTTGGGTCCTATATGGGCCTAAAGTTACCAAAAGAGCCCAAGACTATGTGTTCGAGACCCTTTACTACAAGAAAGAAGCCACATATAGCATCAGTTTCTTAGAAGATCAGAAACTGACAGTACAAAGCACCTGAATGCAAATCTTGTCTTTTTAAGCCCAGAGCTTAGCACCAAGTCTAATCCACAGCAGACACTTAACAAAGCCAACACTTTTGTCCTAAAACCACCACATCAACTTTCAGGACAGCAATATGGAACTCAAGGATATCACTGGACTAGCTAATGACATCAGCAGCTTGGCAAACAGTAGACATATGAGGGAGACAGTAAACAGCAACATCAGAAGCAAAGATATGTTTGAAAAGGAACACTGCTCTGGGCTTGTGACCTGCCTGGCTATGCATGCTTCCAGGACACAATGTTCCCTGTGCTTATGTCATTTTTATGTACATTCCCTAGCTCACATATTCTGTCTCCCATCAGTAATGTGTTCATCTGTGGGAAAGCATAGAATTATTCATATGGGATGAATTCTACTTGTCATTTATTTTGTTGTGGTCTTTAATTAAATGTATTTTATTTTGCACTAATGTGTCTTCTGGGTGGTCCGGTTAAGGAAATACCAGTAGGGGCTTATAGCCAATGGTTTTGTGTGGGATGATACAAAATAGGCCTTGAACCTTGGATAATTTCCAGGTTTTATATATTCTCTCTCTATATAAATATATATATGTATGTATTATAGTATATAATCAATCTTTTGTGGACAGACACTATAGAACTCTTCTTATATGTTAAATTCACTTATTACATTTAATTGTTATAAAAACACTTAGAATCACTAACAAATAAACATATATGTGTGTATATATAGAGAGAGCTGATCTATATGTGAATTTTATTTTGCCACTTAAATAAATTTTACCATATAAATAATGATATAAACATTTAAATGCATTTTGAGTTCAAATTAGAAAATTGAAAAAAATGCATTATACATATACAAACTCCAATCTCCATAGAGTCATATTTGTAACCTCGAAATAACACTCAACTCCTCAATCTCCCTATCTCTTCAATCATTTGCTAAACCTTTTCATTTCTACCTCCATAACATCTCTAATATCACCCCTCTCAACTGACATGGCCACCATGTTTCTATTGTATTAATGACCTTCCATCAAAGGGTTTTTTTCTGCTTTCTCTACTTGTGCAAGCAGAAAGGCTTTTTTCTTCATCATGCAAGGATTTAAAAAGCTTTTAAAGGGTTAGCTCTTCCCTCATTCCCTGGTACTTACAGGACATTATTTCCATAATTCTGCTTTTTTCACCTTGCCCTGTGGCAATGTCAATGAGAGGGAAGTTCTCTCCATCACAGTAGCAATGTGGAGCAGCAGGAGCATTGATATCAGAAAGCAGAGACTGGAAACTTTATCAAAGTAGTTCATAGGATAATAAATTTAGAGGTGAGAGTGACCTTAGAGGCCATATAGTCCAAACCTGGGATAATGATGGCATCACTGACAAAAGATATTGGTCTGGATATTCAGTATTTTGAAGTGCAATAATTTATCAAACTTCATAATAAATTATGAGGAGATTTATTTAAAAATAGTTATTTATAGAGGTGATGACAATCACCTTTTAGAGTTTGCTTGCCTAAAATGCAACAATGTCCTTACTCTTTGATTTCACATCCCATGCCTTTTATAATCGATTTTGAAACTATATTTCAAGTCTTATCTCCTACTTTCTTGCTACATGAGTAAATAATGTGGTTCAGCTATATTTTTCTCATATTTTGTCTCATTTTACCCTTAAGATAGGTACTTATGTGTGTGTATGTTCCTAGACTAGTCACTTAACTGAAGCACAGGTTCCTTATTTATAAAATAAAGGGTTGTACTAGATAATCTCAAAAATTGATAAGAGCTCTGAATCATTTATTTTAATGCAACCAAGATTAGAAGTAAAGTAGAGAGCTGGGTAAAAAATATTATAGCAAGTATCTCTGATGAAGGCCTCATTTCTCAAATATATAGAGAACTGTATCAAATTTATGTCTATCTCCAACTGATAAATGGTGAGAGGATATAAACAGGTTTTAGTCAAATGTAGCTATATGCTCTAAGTCACTTTTTTTCCATTTCTTTATTGTCATGCAAAACACACTTTCATATTAGTCATTGTTGTTGCAAAGTCATATATAGGCAAAATCCCAAAATAAAACCAGATAACGCTAATGTGAAAGACAACTCCAATAATTCTTTCTCTGGAGGTGGATAGCATTCCCCAATATAAGATTTTCAGAATTGTCTAAGTTCATTGCATTGCTGAGAGTAGAGTTTTCAGATAGTCATCATCCAATATTACTGTTATTTTGTACAATGAATGTTCTCCCATGTCTGCTTATTTCGCTTCGCATCAGTTCTTGCAGATCGTTCCACATTTTTCTTTTCTTTTTTTAAAATTTAAATATTTTATTTTTTTAGAAAATTTTTCCATAGTTGCATGATTCTTGTATTTACTTTCCCCTTCACCACCCCCCCATATCCCATGCACATTTCCACTGGTTTTAACATGTGTGATCAATCAAGACCTATTTAAATATTATTGATATTTGAATTGGTGTGATCGTTTCATGTCTACATCCCCAACCATGTCTGCATCAACCCATGTGTTCAAGCGTTTGTTTTTCTTCTGTGTTTCCATTCCTGCAGTTCTTCCTCTGAATGCGGGTAGCTTTCTTTACCATAAGTCCCTCGGAATTGTCCTGGGTCATTGCTTTGCTGCTAGTACAGAAGTCCATTACATTCGATTTTACCACAGTGTATCAGTTTTCTGTGTACAATGTTCTTCTGGCTCTATTCCTATCACTCTGCATCAATACCTGGAGTTCATTCCAGTTCACATGGAATTCCTCCAGTTTATTATTCCTTTAAGCACAATAGTATTCCATCACCAGCATATACCACAATTTGTTCAGCCTTTCCTCAATTGAAGGGCATATCCTCATTTTCCAGTTTTTTGCCACCACAAAAAGAATGGGTATAAATATTTTTATACAGGTTTCTTATCTATGATCTCTTTGGGGGTACAAACACAGCAATAGTATGGATAAATCGAGGGTCAGGCAGTCTTTTAGAGCTATTTGGGCATAGTTCCAAATTGCCATCCAGAATGGTTGGATCAGTTCACAACTCTATCAACAATGCATTAATGTCCCAATTTTGCCACATCCCCTCCAACATTTATTACTCTCACCTGCTATCATTTTAGCCAATCTGCTAGGTGTGAAGTAGTACCTCAGAGGTATTTTGATTTGCATTTCTCTAATTATTAGAGATTTAGAACACTTTTTCATGTGCTTATTGATAGTTTTGATTTCTTTACCTGAAAATTGCCTATTCATGTCCCTTGCACATTTATCAATTGGGGACTGGCTAGATTTTTTTATACAACTGATTTAACTCCTTGTATATTTGAGTAATTAGACCTCTGTCAGAGTTTTTTGTTATACAGATTTCTTCCCAGTTTGTTGTTTCCCTTCTGATTTTGGTTGCATTGTTTTTGTTTGTACAAAAAATTTTAATTTAATTTAATCAAAATTATGTATTTTACATTTTGTAATTTTTTCTAACTCTTGGTTGGTTTTAAAATTTTCCCTTTCCCATAGATCTGAGAAGTATACTATTCTGTGTTCACTTAATTTACTTATAGATTCCTTCTTTATATTCAAGTCATTCACCCATTCTGAATTTATCTTGGTGTAGGGTATGAGATGTTGATCTAAACCTAATCTCTCCCATATTGTTTTCCATTTTTCCCAACAGTTTTTGTCAAATCGTGGCTTTTGTCCCAAAAGTTGGGCTCTTTGGGTTTATCATACACTGTCTTGCTGACCTCACTTACCCCAAGTCTATTCTTCTGTCTCTTAGCCAGTACCATGTTGTTTTGATGACCGCTGCTGTATAGTATAGTTTAATATCTGGTACTGCTAGGCCACCTTCCTTCATCTTTTTTTTTTTCATTATTTCCCTTGATGTTCTTGATCTTTCGTTCTTCCAAATGAACTTTTTTATAGCTTTTTTCTAATTCAGTAAAAAAGTTTTTTGGTAGTTTGATAGGTATTGTAATAAATAGGCACTAAATCAATTTTGATGAGAGAAATGCAAATTAAAATAACTCCGATGTGTCAACTCATGCTTCTCAGATTGGATAATATGACTAAAAAAATGATAAATATTGGAGTAGAATGTAGGAAAACTGGGACATTAATGCAGTGTTGATGTGAACTGATCCAATCATTCTGGAGAGCAATTTTAAACTATGCCCAAAGGATTTAAAACTGTGCATGCCCTGTAGCACTACTAGATCCTTATCCCAGAGATAATAAAAGGGGAGGCAGGGAGAAGGACCTATTTGTACAAAAATACTTATAACACCTCTTTTTGTAGTGGCAAATAATCAGAAATTGAGTGTTGTCCATCAATTGGGGAAAGGCCGAACAAGTTGTGGTAGAGGATTCTAATGGAACACTGTAGTGCTATAAGAGATTATGAGCAGGATGATTTCATAAAAACCTAGAAGTACTTACATGAAGTGATACAGAGTGCAGTGTGTAGAACAAGAACATTGTACATAATCCCAAAGGACTCATGATGAAAAATGCCATTTGCCTCTAGAGAAAGAAGTGATCTGAATGTAGACTAAAATATATTTTATTTTACTTTCTTCATTCTTTTTGTTCAAGTTTCTTCCACAAAATAACTAAAACAGAAAAATGTTTTCCATGATTGCACATGTAAAATCTATATTATATTGCTTACTGTCTCAGGTGGTGGGGAAGGGTAGAAAGGAAGAAGGGAGGGAAGGAAAGAATTCGGAACTTAAAAAATTTTTAAATGAATGTTAAGAATTGTTTTTAAAGGTAATTGGGGAATAAAGTATAATATAAACAAATTAAAAACACATTCAATTTTCCTCCTACCATGTTTTTTCTCATGTCATTCTCTATTCTAGTACTGGTCTCCCTGACAACTCTTTCCAGGATTCTGGCAAATAAAGGAGAGAAAAGATGGAATAAGAGTAAGGCAGAATAAAATTAAAATATTTTAAGAATGAGAAATATGTGTATATGCTTATAGATAGTGGAGAAAGTGACAATAGATAGGGATTGCCTAAAAATGGTCTGGGAGTGGGGGAGAAAGACAGAGACAGAGAGAAAAAATGTATCCAAAGATACCAGTAAAGTTCATGTTACTTAAGGGCTAAGCTTGCCCAGGAGATCACGCAGCTAGGAAGTGTCTAAGGCTATATTTGAATCCCAGTCCTCCTGACTCCAGGCCTGACATTCTATTCACTGTGCTACTAGATATCCCAACATAATCTTATTGTTAGGCCTAGGCAAGCACAAGGCTCTTTCCTTATTGTTCTTTCTATATTCTTTCTATTCTCCATTCTAAGGTAACCTTTTTTATTCCCATGGCATTGATTATCACTTTTATAAAAGCAATGCCCAAATTTATAAATTTATATTTCCAATGCCAGCTTCTTCCTTGGAATCCAGTTCTGTAGTTCCATCATCTTTACTTGATATGCAAACCCCTCGGACTCAATGTATCTACAATAGTCTGCCATACTTGGAATAAACTCTTTTTTTTGAACTTTCAAAAAAATACATTTTATTTATCTTTTAGTTCTTCCAAAGTTTAAAATATCAAGTCCTGCTACTAAGGAGAAAAAAAACAAATCAAACAAAAAGTTCCCCGTTCTCTCCTAAAGTCGCAGGACACAGAATAACACAGAATAGTGAGAGTGCAGAGGACTAGGAGGGGAGACTGCAAGCAAAAACCCCTCCCAAATACTTAAAAACAAAAAAACCTGTTCAACAGAAACTGTGATAAATACAGGACAATGTAAGACAAGTAAAAATGAAGAACAGTGACCAGTGACTGTGTTGTCTTTCTTTTCCCGTTCCTTTCTTTCCCTGATAGATCTTCTAGGATACTGATAATTTTTCTTATCTAAAATTGTTGTTGCTTCCAAACAACCCTCTTAATTTCATTAGGAACTGAATGAGGCACAACTATTCCTTTTTGATTAAGAAGTTGGTACAGAAAAATGGTATTTTTCTCTTCTGCCCACCCTGTCATTTATGAACTATGGAAAAAGTGTGATAGTGAGGCAGGAAAGCACAGCTTGTCTTATCTTTAGAGACAAGAGGAGGACTTTGCATGAGTTGAGAAGGGAGGGAGACTGACAATTATTGACTGAATTTGCTGCATGAAGCCTGTGGATGATGACAGCCTTTCGAAACTGCTGATCACCCTCAAAAAGAACCTTTTCTGAGTCTTGCAAGAACTGGGGCAGAGGAGAAGGTTATGGCAACGGTCTAGGACAAGAGTGATTGACTCTGCTGGTTAGGATCCAGGGTGCAGGCAATGCCCTACATATACCACTCTATAAAAAGGATACCTTTGAGTTGTCAGAAAATTCATGTGTTTCAGAACCCAAGTCCCTTAGAAATGGATTACATACAGGTATCATAATCAGAAGCCAACAAGGTCTTCCTGGCAGAGGACAATATATAAAAAGAGAGGAAGGAAACTATATTAGTAGCTGATGCCTCTGGCCTTCTGCAAGAATACTTCTTCCCATGGCATCTGTGTGGGGCCATTGGTGAATGTCATGGTCTCAGGACATGTAGGCTGGTGGGGCCTGAAATTCACTGAGTAGATTGGTCCACACAAATGGACCACACCAAAACCCATGAACACAAATGGCAAAAAAAATCAAAGAAAACAAAGGGAAAAATATAAAATGTAAAATATTCAGGGGTTGGCTAGAGGAAGAAAAGATTATAGGGTGAAAGTTTCAATCTTGTTCCTCTTTTTCTTGGGTGGTGGTGCAGAGCTGTGTCTGGAGCCACCACTGGAGCCATGGCCTGAGCTATGCACAGAACCCTCTTTTCCAGCTCATGTTCAGGATTTGTTCTTCTTCTTCCTCATATTGGCTCTCACAGTCAGCTTTTCTTGTTCTTTCCTCCAGTTCATCTCAGTCTTTTCCTCTTTCCTCTTCACTGCCCAGTGACTTCTTGAAATAGTCACATTCCTCCACTTCTGAGGAATAATCTTCATCACTATCCTCCTCCCCTTCATCCTCCGAAGGATTAAAAGGAAACTAACTCTTAATATATTTGTGGTCAGCACCATTTCTTCCTTCAAGGCCCAGTTCAGGTGTCACATTCTCCATGTTGTCTCTTTTCTCTTGTCCCCCAATTTATAATAATGACTCCTCCAATCTCTTATGCCACTATGTTTGACCTCCCATATTCACTTAATTGTATTTTGACTTGGATAATAGTAATTTCTAGATATAAGACCATAATATCATGGACTTTAAATCTAAAGGGGACTTTGGAGAATATGTAGTTGAACCCCCTCCCTTTATAAATGAGAAATATAAAGCCAAAGAGGTTTAGTAACTTGAACAAGTCTGAACAAAATAGGAATAAAAGTGGAACATAAATCCCAGTCTTTTGTCTCTAAACTGAACCCTCTTTCTGCTACATCATGCTATACATATTCCCCCAGTAAATTTAATTATTTTTGGTCTGCCAAGGATAATAATCTTTTGATTGGAAAATATAAGATATTATTTATATTCACATATAAATAATAAAACATATCTAATAAGTAACATTAATGGAAATATCTACTAAGAAATAGATATCAAAGATGAGAAGAACTAGTAAGATACTTGGCTTGCCTTTCTTAAGTTCAAGTGATCCAACACAGAAGAATTACATTTATTAAGCACTTACTATGTTCTGGGGACAAAAGTAAAAATAGTCTCTGACCTTGAGGAGCTTATAATCTGTCCAGGAGAAATAATATGTATATAAAATGTATACAAGATATTTGTGGGAAATGGTATGTAAAACTAAGGGGAATCAAGAATGATTTCATGTAAAAGGTAGTTCCTGGAAATGAATATGTAACTATTCTCCTAAAAGTCACTATACTATGCATATCCTTTGATCTAGCAATATCTCTACTAGAACTATATATCCTAAAAGGCCAAAAAGAAGAAAAGGAACTATTTATAGGGTAACTAACAAAAAGATGAAATGGCTGAGGAAACAAAGCATATTGATTTATTAATCAATTCATGCTAATTGCCCAACAAGATAGGACCAAACCCCTTCCTCAGCTTAGGGTTGGACCCCAAAAACAGAAGGGCCTAGACTTTTGTAGAGTAAAAACAATTAATCAAATAAGACCAATTAATTTAAAGGAAATTGCTACTTGAGATGAACCTTGAAAGAAAGTAGGAACTCTAAAAGACAGAGATGAGAATGAATTGCATTCTAGGAACAGGAACCAGTCAGCACAAAGGCAAATGGAATGTAGAATTCCATATATGAGGAACAAGAAAGAATGAAAAAATTACCTTATGTAGAATGTAAAAAGAAACAAAAATGTTTCTTTCTAAAGGACAATTTTGCTAGACTATGATATTCATGAAAGGGAGTAATGTGTAATAAGACTAGAAAGATAAATTGGGTCCAGATTGTTAAAGGATTTACATGTTAAAGGAATTTAATTTTGGTCCTAGACATAACAGAGATATAATATAATAGTATAACATAACATAATATAATAATATAATGGAGAGTTTTGAGTAGGGGAGTAACATGATGTAATATTTTTTTTAAAGAATCTCTTTTGGCAGTTTTGTGAAGGATAGATAACAGTAAGGAGAGTTTAGAGTCAGGAAGACCAGTGTGGTAGGTTTATTGCATTAGTCCAAGCAAGAGGGGATAAGGGCCTGACCAAGCATTGTTGAAGTATGAACCACTTCCCAAGGTTTTTAATTAACTGCCAGATTGATTGCTGAGCCAGTGCCAATGATCTTTAGAGATCATGAAGAATAGGAAAAATACCACACAACTAGAGAAAGGCAAATATTGAACGACTTTCAAAAATGGGAAAGAAAATTGAATTTGCAAACTATAAGTCAATGAGCTTGACTTTAATTCTAGGCAAAATTTTGGAATGTATTGAAGGTACAGTTACTAAAAATTTTGAAAAGGAACCAGTAATTGCAGAGAGTGCAGGATGTTCAGAGACTGGACCTCTGCTGTGAAAGTTTGCCAAGCCATTTTATTCATAGCTGCTTTCCTTCTTTGATTAGCACCTGCCACCCAGCTCTCATCTATGGTTTGAAGAAGCTGTAACATGCACAACAACCACATCTCATTAAAACTCTCTTGGCAGACTGAGGTTAAGTGATAGGCTTCAAACTGGTCAGTGAGCTGGGGGAGGTAAGTATCTACCCCAAGCTTATAAAGACTACCTCCACAACCTCGGGAGAAGGAGCTGGCAAAAACAATTTTTTCCAATGGCCACTGGAAAGCAGTGGAGGCAGGTGCTATGAGGGTGCTTAGAGCTTGGTTAGATACTGAAGAAGTCAAGATCACCCACTGCATCCTAAGCTATTGCTTTTTTCCTTTCCCAAGGGTGGTTTTAATGACTTCCTCTCTGTCTCTCTGTCTCTGTCTCTGTCTCTCTGTCTCTCTGTCTCTCTGTTTCTCTGTCTCTCTCTCCCTCTGTCTGTCTGTCTGTCTGTCTGTCTGTCTCTCTCTCTCTCTCTCTCTCTCTCTCTCTCTCTCTCTCTCAACCCTTACTTTCTGTCTTGGAATCAATACTATGTATTGGTTCCAAGGCAGAAGAGTGGTAAGGGCTAGGCAATGGGGGTTAAGTGACTTGCCCAGGGTCACACAACTGGGAAGTGTCTAAGGCCAGATTTGAACCTAGGACCTCCCGTCTCTAGGCCTGGCTCTCAATCCACTGAGCTACCCATATGCCCCCTTTAATGACTCTTGAAGAGAAAATGAGGCTGACAAATTTGCACAACTTTGCCACATTTAAATTCAATTTGTGTGCATCAAAAGATATCACTCATACCATTTTACCATTTGCCATTTTATTATTTTACTATATTATTAGTTTACTCCTTTACTTCTACCTCAAAAGTCCTATTGTGATATACAAAAGACAAACTACCAGTATTTTGGGAGCTGTAGTCACAATTCTGCACAAAGGTAGCTCAAGGTATAAATCATCTCACTGGAAACAGCAGTGGAATTTGGCAGCCCCCTGTGTATTTGAGTAAGCTTTTTAAAGAATTATACTATTTACTTCCTGGCATGAGGAAGGGCCAGGAAAAAATGCCTTAAAAATTGTATGTTTCTTTTCTTGATCACATGGTTTGATGGGGATATGATTGGGGATGTAGACTAAACAATCACTCCATTGCAATTATTAATAATACAAAATAAGTCTTGATCAATGATACATGTAAAACCCAGCTGAATTGCTCATTGGCTATGGTAAGGGGGAGGGGAGAGGAGAGGAAAAGAATTCAGAAGAATAACCATAGAAAAATATTTTAAATTAATTAATAAAATACATTTTAAAAAAATATGTTTCACCTAACCCTGGTTTGCTTATCACAGCAGGCAGAGATCATACCTTGCATTTGAAAAACACACACAAAAATACAAATACTTTTGCAAAGATGAGTTCACTCCCATTGATACATGGAATGTTAATATACTTACGGATAACATGAAATCCAGCAGACCTGAAAGACAAATAGTCCTTATTGCGAGAGAACTCAGGAGTTATCCCATCCAAATAGCAGCCTTGACTGAAACAAGACTGGCAAATGAAGGTCAGTTTACTAAAGTCACAGCTGGATGCATGTCTTTTTCTGAAGTGGTCACAGTGATAGAGAACACTATGAAACCGCCATAGGTGTCATAATCAAATCTGATCTAGTCAATCAGCTTATATGCCTCCCAAAAGGAGTGAGCAACAGGTTCTTGATAATGAGATCACCACTGTAGGAAAGTAGTAAGTCACCGTTATGACAAACTCTGACAAGGTCAAAGAAAAAAATTTTTATGAAGACCTAGAAACTCCCATCAATAATGTGATGAAAGAGGATAAATTTGTAATTCTGGGCAACTTTAATGTCAGAGTAGGCATAAACTATTAAGCATGATAAAGAATCAGAAATAGCAATATCAGTAGTCACTTACTACTGAAAACTCGGTCTCATGACCTTCTCATCACCTTTACTGTCTTCCATTTACCTAAATACAACAAAACTTCATGGATGTATCCTTGAAGCAAACATTGGCATTTCATAGACTATATCATAGGAGCAGGCAGGTAGCACAGTAAATAGAGCACCAGGCTTGGAGTCAGGAGGAGCTGGGTTCAAATTTATCCTCAGACACTTCCTAGCTGTGCAATTCTGGAAAAGTCACTAAACTGCAATTACCTAGCCCTGACCATTCTTATGCCTTCTTCTAGTATTGATTCTAAGACAGAAGATAGGGTTTTAAAAAAAAGATAGACCATGTAATTGTAAGGAGAAGAGACAGGATGTAAGAGTGAAGAAGATAATGTGTGGAAAAGCACTCTGGACTGATCATAGACTTTATGCTGTCCAAGTTAAACTTCTTAATTCAATAAAAGTTGCAGCTCCAAAGCAAGATGACTACCAGAAGACTTAACGTCAAATAGATTAAAGTGCTTCTCAGTGGGAGAATATTTTGTTGCTGACTTGGAGGGAAAGCTGAGCCAACATATGGTTGGCAACAGTGGAACAGAAAAAGAGTGGGCAGCTTTCAAGAGTTGGTGTAGAACATCACATTTACTCACCTGGGCCATAATATTGACAAACATCAATACCATCTTGAAAAGGATAAGGAAATTCAGAATCTAAAATGAAAAATGAGAATTCCACAGCATTTACCAGCAAGTAGCTTAGAAGCCTCTAAGAAAGCACATGTAACTCTAACAAAAGTGCAAATGATACTTATTAGAAACATGCAGATTCTTGACTAAGAAGGCAAATGATATTCAGTTTTCATTTATTGTAATAACTCATAGTACCTCTATGATGCCCTGAAGGCGATATATATATATATATATATATATATATATATATATATATATATATGGGCCAAAGACTTGTGGTGTATCTCAACTATACAGTGCTGATGGCACCATACTGATCAAGGATAACAGCATGATACTGGAGAGATGGGCTGAATGCTTCCATAGTGTTCTTAACAGAGCATGAACCCATTGACCACATACCTCAGGTTGAAGTCAATCCCTCTCTAGCCAAGCTTCCAACTGAAGAAAAGGTTTTGAATGCTGTTAGTCTCCTCTCATGTGGCAAAATGCCTGGTACTGATTCTATTCCAGCAAAGATATACAAGGCATTGCTCATAAAAAATCTAATTGAAATCTTCTGGCCTATATGGCAAGAGGAAGTTATCCCCAAGGAGATCCAGAAAGCCTCCATTGTCCACCTCTATAAAGGAAAAGGAAATAGGTCATCATGTAACCATCGTGATGAGGTCTCTCTCTTAGTCATTACTGGCAATATTCTTGCTGGAGTTCTCTTTAATAGGATGATCATTCACCTGGAAGATGGTTACCTACCTGAGAGCTAGTGTGGCTTCAGAAAGGTCAGAGGAACATTCAGTATGGTGTTCGCTGCTTGATGGCTCTATGAGAAAGGCCAGGAATAGAACAGAGGTCTGTATACAAAATTTATAGATCTGACCAAAGATTCTAACACTGTTAGTCATAAGAGCCTGTGGAATATCATGGCAAATTTTGATTTCCCAGAGAAGTTTATCAGTATTGTACACCAGCTCCATTCCATACACATCCTTACACAGGTTCGGAATGATGGACAATCCTCTCATGCTTTCCTAGACACCAGAGTGGAGAAGGACTATGTGCTTGCTCCTATGCTTTTTAACATGATGTTTTCAGTGATGTTGCTGGATTTCTTCAATGAGAATGAAAATAGTGTCAAATAGTGACTCCTGTGGATAAGTTCATTTATCTTGATAGTATACATTCCAGTATACATAAAGAAGATGAGGTTGACACATGCATTACCAAAACTAGCTCAGTGTTTAGGAGGTTCCACAGGAAAATATGGAAGAGAATAGGTATTAAGCTGAATACCAAACTGAAGGTCTAAAGAGCCATTGTACTGACCTCATTGTTGCATGCCTATGAAACCTGGGCAACAAAACAATAACAGGAAAATTAATTGTTTCCATTTCAATTATCTAAGGAAGAGTCTGAAGGTCACCTAGCAATATAAAGTACTAGACACTGAGGTCCTTTCTTAAGCTGAGCTGCCAAGCATTCAGACTCTACTTAGAGAGCACAACTCTAATGTACTGGCCACATTGTCTGAATGCCAAACTTAAATTTGCCTAAAAAAATTGTAGGGAGAACTCACATAAGACAACTGCTCCCAGAGAGGTCAGAAGAAGTGATACCAAGGATACTCTCAAGGTCTTTCTGAAGAACTTTAATATTGATTGTGATACCATCCTGCATGACATACCCACTTTAAAGAAGACACTGTGCTCTAAGAGCATAGCAAAATTGCAGCAACTCTAAAGAAATGTCAGATGCACAAATTTAGAAATATTTCCATCCCAAATGATCACACAGGCTATTTGTGTCTGTGGTAGCACCTTCAGAGCTTTTATCAGTCTTATCAGCCACAGTCCAAACACTATTCATTGACTTCAACAGTTAACTTTGAGTATGACAATAATAAGCAACCATCAAGAACTGGTCATGCCAGACTAATCTGGTTTCCTTTTTTAAAAAATTTAACTTAATTTCCCCCCCAATTACATATAAAAACAGTTCCCAACATTTTAAAAATAATTTTGAGTCTTGAATTCTCTCGCTCTTCCCCTGTCCCTGAGACAGTAAGCAGTCTCACTCAGATTTTATATGTGCAATCATGTAAAACATTTTTTTTCATATTAACTCTTTTGGATAGAAATGTGACAAAAGATTAAGAAAGAAAGTGAAAAAAGTTTACTTTGGTCAGGATTCATCAGTTCCTTCTCTGAAAGCAAATGGTATTTTTTTTTATCATGGGGCCTTTGGTATTATTTTTGATCATTGTGTTACTGAGAATAGCTAATTTATTTATAGTCATTCATTGTATAGAATTCTTGTCACTGTGTACAGTGTTCTGGTTCTGTTCATTTCACTCTACTTCACTTCATATAAGTCTTTCTAGGTTTTTCTGAGCCCCTTCTCCTCATCATTTCTTGCAACATATTAGTATTACATTACATTCATGTACTATACTTACTCAGCCATTGATGAGCATCCCCTCACTTTCCAATTCTTTGCTCCCACAAAAAGCTGCTTTAAGTATTTTTGTACATATAGGTCCTTTCCCTTTTTGTTTTTTATATTTTTGGGGATACAAATATAGTAATGGTATTGCTGGGTCAAAGGGTATGTACTGTTTTATAGCCTTTTGGGGACAGGTCCAAATTGCTCTCCAGAATGGTTGAATCAGTTCACAACTCCCCCAACAGCACATTGTGTCTTAGTTTTCCCACGTTACCTCCAAGTTTTGTTATTTTCCTTTTCTATCATATTACCCATTCTAATAGATGTGGGGTGGTACCTCAGAGTTGTTTTAATTTGTATTTCCCTAATTACTAGTGATTTAGAGCATTTTTTACAAAACTAGAGAGCTTCAATTACTTTGCCTGAGAATTGACTGTTCCTATCCTTTGACCATACAAATTTAGAGATATTTCCACCCCAAATGATCATGAATGCTATTTGTGACATACATTCAATGCATATCTCTATGTATTTAAGAAAAATTGGAATGGGCTGACTTACAAAAGTATTTTATTTCCCCTCATTAGAGGTTTTAAAGTAGAGGTTGAATGATTATTTGTCAGGTATATGTTATATGACATTATACTTATATGATAATCAAAAAATTCTTTTAAAGGTATGAAATAGCTGATTTCTGAAATCCTTTCCAACTTTGAAATTTCTTGGTGAAAATTATTATGCTGGGGTTTTTTCCAGCCTTTAGTATCATGTTTTTTACATTTAAAACATTCTATAAATATTCATAGAATTTTGTTAAATTGTCTATAACAAAAAATAGAGATTTGACAGATACTCTGCCACTAAACAACTGAGGTGGAAACACTGGTATAATACAAAATGTTATACCCTTCAGGCCTCCTTGATCTGTTTACTTTGATATTAATAGCAAGTCTTGTGCTTCATTCAGACATACTTGAATAATTCAGGCCAGACTGACCCCATGAACTTTACATATTAGAACAAATGCTGGAAAATATTTTGGGTCAAATCTCAGTTCAAACCTAAAATCCACAGAAAGTCAAGAAACTACTATCTAAGCCCTAAATAGATGAAAGTCACTAGATATTCAATATAATGAGAACACATATTCAAGTAGCAAGGTGATTGGATTTAGAAAAATGTCCAAATGGAATTATCCAGAATAGTTTATAGCTGTCAGTAGAAGATAAGGGATAACTTCTCTTAGGCATATTTCATCCCTTTATACCTCTATTGAAAGAGAACAGATGGGTTATTTTTACTTTTTTGTGGGACAAAGCTTCTTAAAAGATTTGAGTTCAAGTTCTAACCTTGTTTCTTAATAGCTATTATGACCTTGAATGAGACATTTAGTTTCTTTGAATTTCTGTGTCCTCATCTATAAAATATAGATAAAAGTTCCTACTTTTGTCTATCAGCAGTTGTGATAATTAACATATCCGAAAAGACTTTGAAAGTTATGAAGTTCTATACAAATATAAGGTATGCTTTAATATTTTAAAAATATGTACTCATTTCATTTTTTTCTGTTCTAACTCAGCCAGAAACAATTCCTTCTTCCTGGGAATTCACAATACAGATATCCCTTTTACATCATAGTTTCCATATATTGAGAGTTGGCATGGGAAATTAAGTGGGAATTTTATGGGGAATTTTGAGGTAGCCAAAGAAAACATGTGAAGGCCAGAAGATGACACAGAAAAAGTTTAGAAACTCAGAAATGCATAAAAATAATATAAACAAACATATTTTGTTTTAAAGTCATGAATATGCACAATTTCTTATTTAGTTTTAAAATAAGTAAAAAGTTAAAGTTTGTGAAAAGACTGCAAAAACCAAAAAATTTATGTAGATTCTCTAGATTGTGAGGCCACCACATCCCTAACCCCCATGATGTGGAAGGGATATCTGTACTTTGTTACTTCCCAATGTATTTTTATACATTTTTATTGTTTTTTATTGTTTATGTATTTTTATTGTTTGTTGTTACGGTTAAACCCCTTCTGGGCTACTTCCTCTAACCTAATAAAACACAGCTTGGGTACCTAGAGAGACAATTGCTACTCTATTTTCTAGAGGTAATCCTTTTAAACTAGATTCCTAATACTGAAGTTCATGAGCCCCAAGAAGTGTGCTTCCCATTAATAATCTGTCATTAGACTCAATTAGCACCAAACAAAGCCATTTATTTAGACTTCATAGTAAGAATAGTAAATATAAACATTCCCTCTCTAAACCTGAGTTGAACTTTCCACATATACATAATATGTATTGGAAGAGGGGACTCAAGATTAGAGTTCAATGGTAGTGAGGTCCATGTGTAGGCTATACGCATGGCAAACATAATTCACAGCTTCTGATACTGAAATCTTTTCTTAATAGAATCCTCACACTTAGTAGGGGTCACACTCTTTGAAGAAGCCATGTCTTCTCTTAGGTAACTGTCTCCATTTGTATCTGTCTGAAGTAGGTATATGGATGCATGATGGATCTTGCTGGATACAGAATCTTCTCCTGATCTGATAGTTTGTGTGTGAAAGTAACATAAAAATACTACCCCTTACTCATTCATGTGCATTAATTGAGTGCTATGTGGCAACCCAGTGCCTGACCAGTGGAAATTCCAAGAGGTAATGTGTCTGCTAAGAGGGGAACAGAAATAAACCCCGGCCAATTAGAAACTGGGAGTAGGAGGGATTAGACTAGCTTTAAAAAGCCTGCCTGAGAAGCATGGCAGATGGGAACCTGGAATAAAAGAGGCAAAGCATAGCTTGGAGACTTTTAAGTAGACTATTCATGCTTCCCATCTCTTACTTTTGCTAATAAATAATTATAATGTAATATAGAGTCTCCAAGATTAATTTTAATCATTGCATATGTCTGCAAAGCAACTATTGCAAATTCTAAGCACCCTTAAACAAGCAACTATCAACTTGCAAATTCTAAGCACCCTTAAACTAGAAATGATACAAAGAATGTTTTCTATTCTAGTGCTAGATGCCAAAATCCCCTCCTTCATCTTAGCCAAGGTCTTACTTCTCTGCTTTGAGTCTAAGCTTCTTAGGACTTAATTATTTAACACTTCCAGAAATGTTAGTTATTTTTCTCAATCAACTGCATCAGTCCCTTCTTAAATCAATAACAAAGCCCCTCTAATTGAAAGATCATCTGCCAGACAGAACTGGAAAATGCTTCTCTTTTTAATTCTCTTTTCTTACCACATTACTTCCCAGAATACCATTATCTTTAACTTCCTTTCTTCAGTCTACTATGGAGACTCCACTTGGGAAACAGCTGAATATTGGACCCAGTTCTATCCATAGACCTCTCTGTACCTATTACTTACATTTTCTTTGTCTAACGACTTTAATAGGCCCAGGTTCTCATTTTTGTAAACGCTCCTTCCACAGTGTAGATTGCTACCTATACATACCTTCTCATCCTATGCAGTTCATGTCCAGGTCTTTGTATAAATTCTCTTTAGAAGATTCCAATATCTTGAAACTCTTCTTCTAGGTTTCTTTTTATTTTCAAAACCCCTTTCTTCTAAGTTTTTTTAACCCTTAACTTTTATCCTAATATCAACTCTAAGACTGATATAAACTTAGGACAGCATAAACATCTCATATTTGTATAGTGCTTTTTTTTTAAAAAAAAAAAAAGGGACTTACCTTCTCTCTTAGAATCAATACTAATTATCAATTCCAAGGCCAAAGAGTGGTAAGTACTTAGCAGTTGGGGTTAAGTGATTTGCCCAGGATCAGACAGCTGGAAGTATCAGGATAGATTTTAACACAGGTTCTACCAACTCCAGGCCTGGCACTCTATCCTATGCCACCTAGCTGCCCCTTCTTCTAGGTTTCTTAACAATATTTTGGTGTCCCCACATAAAACAAGATAACCATCTGTTATGACTTACTTTATTAACTTCTTTTCTAGTCATATTTTTACTGGATAATATCTTTTATATGATTTCCCCACAATTCACTACTGGTAGTGATATGGCATGATTGCTATGCTGATCTTGAGTGCTAATCATCATCCCCCAAACCTTATGATACTCCTCCCTTGGGGTAGGGTTTTCTCTTCAGGTTCTCCTTTTAGGGAGTAGCTTTCCTCTCAAATCAAGCCAAGAAAGATTTTACCTAATCACTAAGAAAAGTATCATACTCTGGAGAGAGGAAAGAGTATCTCCACCTTGGGTAGTGTGAAGGGATGAAGGGATGAAGGTAGGAAGGTAGGATGGAATGGGATAAAGAAGAGAGGAAGGTAGAGGAAGGGAAAACAAGGTAGCAGTTCCCAAGCCCCTAGCGGGGGAAATTGATCAGAGCCCTTCAGGGGCTCAAATAAATGATCAGAGAGCAATGTTAGGGTTTTGAATAGCTAGGTTTTATTTAGATTAGGAAAGGGAAGGTCTAGGGAAAAGTAGAAGATAGGAAGAAAGGGGAAAAGGCGCAAAAAGAGAGATCAGGAGAGAGCTTTCGGGAGGGGGAGAGAGAGAGAGAGAGAGAGAGAGAGAAGGTACCAAACTTTCTTTTATACTTTCTCTGACACCTCCCACAAAGGAAGTGGGGGTTGTCAGGGGAAGTTGTAGCAGGGATCCCTGGGAGATGTAGTCTTCCAAATGACACAGTAGCTAAAGTCCAGGAAGATCTTGTGGCTGTGGGTGTGAGGGGGAAGATGTTCAGCAACACACTATTCAAACTAGTATGCCTTGTCCATCATCTGAGCATATAGCCAAGGTCAAGAAGTTGATTGATGATGTCCAAGAGGCTGTCTTCCATACCTTTTACTCCCTGTCTCTTGTTTGCTCTTGCTTCCTTTAAAGGGAATTCTCTGCAAAATAATATGAGAAAGTCTTAAAATCAGGCTCTGAGAGTCACAGGTCAAAGCAAAACAATATGGTGGTTAAGGAAGGGGATAGGGGAATGAGTTTCTACTTGACTAGCAGGCATTCATGTTCAGAATTCCATTACACATGATGTTTTGAATTGTAGGACCATAGCATAAGGGTATGTCATTAAAACTTTGGTAAAGTTGAAGGTCAAAAGATCCAAACACATGATGAGATGTAAGCCTGAGGTGCTTTCATATGTGTGACAAAGCTGGACCTGTGCTTTATGAAAATCACTTTAATGGCTAAATAGAGGTTGTAGTGGAGTGGGGAGATTCTTGAGGCAGACAGACCCACTAGTACACTTTTCGCAATAATCCAGGTGTGAGTTGATAAGGACCTGCACTAGAGTGATGGCAATGTCAGAGGAAAGAAGATTGGAGATAAAAAAGCACTGAGTTGGATCAATGATTATTGACATAAGAGCAAAAGAGGGAAGGAGAGGCTATACTTTATCACAGCTAACTAATAATAATAGTAGCTAACACAATTGGCTCTGCTATAATGTTTTGAGAACATGAATTTGTTCCAACCCCAGTGTTAAATTAGGGAACATTTTGAGCATAAAATGAATTTCACATTTGCTTCTGAGTAATTTCTTTTGGTGCTAAAAAGTAAAAGAGCTCAGGAAACAGCATAATTTAAAAAAAAAACCTCATAAACTTCCTATGTACTTCCACAAGCAAACTTCGAGTCTTTGTCAAAGTAAAATTTTCATATTTATTGTGTATATCTTCTACTGCTGTAGGAACCCTGAGTGATTGATGCCTGGTCCATACCACCCACCCCCAATCCCTCTTTCCCTGGACTTTTTCCCTAGCCCAATTTCAGCCTGGGCAACTTGTTCATGCAGCCTAGGGACACAGCTGAAGCAAGGAGCAGGAAGGAGCAGACTGGGCCACTGCTTATTGTAATATTTATGTATTTCTTAACCACTTATATAAAACTATCCTGCTAATTCTATTAGGTTCTTCTTTAATATATCACTGATGAAGTTTTTGGATATTGTATCTTAAACTCCATTTTCCTCATAAGTCATGGAGTTTTTACTGAATATAATTGACTATGGTAGGTAGGTAAGTAGATAGATAGTTTCTCAATACCTGAGGAACATTCTCTCTCCTATAACACCTTTGTCTCTGGGGAAGAATAAACTATAGACTTGATGCAGTTTCTATATAGCATTGGTCCCAACCACTTTATGCCCAGACATATAGTCAGTAGATAAGTCAATTTCTCAAATATTATTGGACTTGTCCTAGAGTTTGTTTCTTAAGGCCTTCATATTGAACTGGGTGGCTTCAAAAGCCAGTGTAAATTCTGCTCCCAGAACTCAAGGGGATGGTCTCAGATACTTCCTAGCTGTGTGACTCTGGGCAAGTCACCTAACCCCCATTGTCTAGCCCTTTCTGCTCTTTTTGCCTTGGAACCAATTAATATACGGTATTGACTATAAGACAAAAGGTGAGGGTTTTTTAAAAAAATTAAGGGGCTCATTCTCTTGATCTTTTGAAATTCAAAGGTAATAATAGCCATATTTCTTATCTTTCACCAAGATGCATGAAAAAATAGACACAGCAAATATAGAAGCAGTGCTACCTACTTTTGGCTTCCTGCCAGCTCAGACTCAGAGATCTTCAGAAGTTTACCTTCCTTCTCCAATATCAGCAAGTCCAGGAAGGGTTGATTGCAAGAGAGAGGCCATAGTTGACTAGCATACTTTTTTTTAAATCTTTGCTTTCCATCTATGTATTGGTTCCAAGGTAGAAGAATAGCAAGGGCTATGCAAATGTGGGGTGAGGGGAAGGAGGATGGTGTTAAGTGACTTGTCCACAGTTAAACATCTAGGAAGTGTCTGACAGCAGAAATGAAGCCAGGACCTCCAATTTCTAGGCCTGGTACTCAATCCACAGAGCCACCTAACTGCCTCTTAGCATTCTTTTTTAATGCATTCCAGGTCTGGGTCCAGGCTCCATAGGCAATTGCTTTCTTCACCCTCTCCTAATTTTCCTCTTCCTCTTTCTTTAAAAGAACTAGAAACCTAAAAATGTTTAGAATAGTATGTCATTGTAATTGATTATGCTGCAAAGCCATTAAAAATGTTATTTTTTCTAATTCAATAAAATAATTACTTGATCATTTATTAGATAGATTAGTTGGAATTGTAATTTTAATTCTATTGACTGCCCACTCATGAACAAATAATTTTTCTCCAATTATTTAAATCTGACTTCATTTGTAAAAAAAGTGTTTTATATTCATATTCATGTACTTTCTGTATTTGTTTTGGCAGGCATATTTCTAGATATTTTATTTCATCTATGGTTATTTTAACTTACTTATCTCTTACTCTTTTTCTTTTTTCTTTAAAACCCTTACCTTCCTTCTTAGAATCAATACTATGTATTGGTTCCAAGGCAGAAGAGGTAAGGGCTAGCTAGGCCAATGGGGGTCAAGTGACTTGCCTAGGGTCACACAGTTGGGAAGTGTCTGAGGCCAAACATGAACCTCTCATCTCTAGGCCTGGCTCTCAATCCACTGAGCTACCCAGCTGCCCTCTCTTACTCTTTTTCTTATACCTCTCTCTTCCTATCTCTTCCTATCTTTCTTCCAGAACCTTGTATATATATAGAATATTCTATATAGACATATAGAAATGCTGATGATATATTTGGGTTAATTTTGTATTCTGATCCTCTGTAAAATTATTGATTTTATTATTATTATTATTATTATTATTATTATTATTATTATTATTATTATTATTATTATTATTATTATTATTATTATTATTATTATTATTATTCCTGTTGACTCCTTAGGAGCATAGGGCCGCAACCATCTCACGCCAAAGGACTCTGTTCTGGGCAACTTCCCCCAGCTGGGCCCATGTCATTCCGACCGTTTTTGTTTCATTTTAGTTTCAACTAATTTTTTAGTTGAATCTCAAGGGTTTTCCAGATACATTATCATGTAATATGCAAAAAAATTAAGTTTGATTACCTCTTTGCATTCTGATTCCTGCAAGTGTAATTAGAGAAACAGTGAATGATGGACTGATGGTAGATAAGGACAGTTATCTGGCTTTTCTGAATTGCTTCCTATTTTGAAGTCATTTTGCCCTCCCCTAGAGGAACTGATCAACCCTCCCGCACTCCACCTAAGGTGCCAGAGTCAGAGCCAGTGAGCCAAAATTAGAGCAAGTGTGGAGCAATTTCTAGGTTCTTGGAAGCTAATTGGGACCACCAGGGGCTTCTCTAAGAGTAGCAAGACTTGAGACCACAGGAGGCTAAAGAGCGTGGACCTTGGGAGCAGAGATAGAGCTGAGAGGGGCAACAGACAGTGGAAGGAGTGCGCTGAGACTCTAAAAGGAGCCTTGGGCAGAGGAGCAAGCATGGAGCAATCTCTGGGCTCTTGGCAGCTGACTGGGACCATCAGGGGCTTATTCCTGAGAACAGCAAGACTCAAGACCCCAGGAGGCTAAAGAGTGTGGACCTTGGGTATAGATATATAGCTGAGAGGGGAAACAGATAGTGGAAGCAGCATGCTGAGACTTGAAAAGGAGCCTCGGGCAGAGGAGCAAGTATGGGGCAGTCTCTGGATTCTTGCCAGCTGACTGGGACCACCAGGGCCTTGACCCTGAGAATAGCTAGATTTGAGACCCCAGGAGTCTAAAGAGCACAGACCTTTGGTGAAGGGATAGAGCTGAGAGGGTTCGTAGACAGTAGAAGCCTAGCATGACAGTAGAAGCCACCCTGAGACTCGTAAAGTAGCCTCAAGCAAAAACTGATCCATAGCTCCATACACAGAGAGCCTGCTTGCCTCACTCAGACTTGTGGCTGACAAGGAAAAACCAGCACAGTGATGGCTAACAATACCCAAGTAATATAACCTTCAACCAGAAAGAACAAGAGAAAGGCACTAACCCTGGATAATTTTTACAGAGAAAAAAAATCTAGAACACAGAGGAGACAGCAAAGGCAGACAAACAAGTAAATACACCCAAACTCTCTCAAAAAAATGAAAATTGGTCATAAGCTCTTGAACAGTTCAAATCTGAGATCATGAGAAAGACAGAAGAGATTTGGCAAGAGATACTTTCAGATCAGGTGCCATGAGGTTCAATCATAACTTCACAGATGGAGAGAGATAAAGTGGATATAGCAGAGACCTGGCAAGAAGTCCCTTTTGTTTTACCCTCATTTTTATTTTGGGTTTCCCCTCACTCCTTGGAAAATGGGTATAGACAGTACTTTGGACATATCAGCTGTTAATCTCCTTCCTAAGGTTTACTCTTCTGTTAGGAACAGAAATGACTTTGTTTCTAAAATTATTTTGAGGCAGTATTTAATCATGGCAGTTGTGATGTAGAGGGGAAAAAACTTGATGTGGAGTCATAGGACTCCTTGAGCAAGTTATTTAAATTCTCTGGGCCTTGGTTTTCTTATGTATGCTACACTCTGATTCATTTTAAGCCTTTTTTGTTGCTGCTGTTTAGTTATTTTCAGTCATATCTGACTCTTTGGGATCCCATTTGAGGTTTTCTTAGCAAAGACATGGAACGACTTGTCATGTTCTTCTCAGAGAACTTCTCCAAGAAAACCCCAAATGGGGTAGCAAAGAGTCATACACAACTGAAATGACTTAACAAAACAACAAGAATGATCCATAATATCCAATATAATGGTCCCTGAGAACCATTTTGTTCATTTCTTTTCAACTTTAGGGAGTTAATTTTAGATGAAAAATTCTGAGTTCAGTCACAATCACTTGAAGTCCTCATTTTAGAAGAATTCCTAACATTTAATAAAGAGTTGGACTCTTTGCCTCCTATTTCATTCATATCTATCTCTAGTAAACCTCTGGTCTCTTTGTGGTTGAGGCAAAATGAAGTTAGGTAAAAATATTTGAATAATGAAATGTAAGGTTCTATAACTGTGTCTCTGGATAGAAAGAAATCAGGACAAAATGTTAGGCAAAGAGCTGACCTTTTCTTGGGATTTCCCTCAGACTGGATCTTTCTGAAATGTCCATAGAGCTAATGATACTACTCAATATGTCCATTCTTTAATAGAGTTTAGTCATCTCTTTGCTTCATTCTTGCTATAATCTCTTGAAATTAAGATACTAAAAATTTTTTTTCCCTTTTATTCTGAATAACCTCTTCATTTTAGACAAATGGCTTATGTAAGAGGGGCCAGGTGTATTAGCAGATATTACTTCTGTCATCCATGTGAAAGATGATGTGAGCCCCTTTCCAGAAGGCTGGAGAACTGGAGTATTTGTGGACATTTTTCATTGGCCTATCACATGGTTGGGAGCAACCTTTTTTCCACTGGGAGGGACTGAAAGCTGACCTTCTCCTTTCCCTTAAATCATGTGATCTTTAGAAAATTGGCATGGATCTTCAGCCTTTTCATTTTTTTTTTACTGATCTAAATGCAAGGACTGAATTCTCCTCTTACCTGAAAGCACCATCTAGCACCATCATACATGTTTCAAGAAATCCAGGCTAGATGTTATAGCCTGCCTAGCAGTGATGAACTGAAGAGGCTTCAGCCCGCCATATTCTGCATTACCAGTTTTTGACTTGAACTTGTTGGGATTAATGGTATGTAGAAATTTAATTGAACTGTGAGCCTAGTCCACTTCCCCATCTCCACCCAACCAAGGTGGTATAGGAGATATTATACAACTGAAGTTTTGAAAGAAATGTTTCTGCATTTCTTCTTGCTATGTCTGTGAAGTAAATATTCTTTTTTGAAAGTTATCTGATATTAAAAGGCTAAATATAATTGGAGAACTTTCAAAATTGGAGGTGAGGGAAGAGACTATAGCCAAGGAGAGATTTAAGTTCTTTTTCCATTACAGTAGAGAGACTACCCAATCTCCTTAAGATGGTGAAGAACCTTGTTTGGGGAAGGGGAAGATCAGTATAATATTTAACAATCACGACCTTGAATCAAATCATGTTACATTTTAAGTCTGACCTCCACCTTTCACACAATTTTTATTAATTCAGGGAGATATACAAGTCCTATTCACATTCAGTTCTGATGCTTTGATTCAATCAAAAAAGTTTCCATCTAGTCAAGGCAACATAGCCAAAGGCGATTCTTTCAACCCCATCCTTCCTCATTTTTTTGCTCTCCTTGCCCCATCCCCAGCTTTAATATTTGCTAAATCTACTGGAGTTTGTTTGGCAATGATCAAAACCTAGATGTTTCTGCACATAGGGAGATGATGATATTTTATATACCTGACTTGAAGAAAAGATACCATAATCAAATCAATAATTAAACATTTTTCCATTTTTATAAGATTTAAACTCCTATTACTTAAAAAAAACACCTCCGCTCCGAGATCTAATTCCAAGATAGATATATCTTTCTCTTTATTTTATCTTCACAAGCTAGGAAGAAGCATAACACCCAGTGTCTTAAGTTACCTAGGCCTCCCTTTCAAAGTAGCTGGTAAAAATTTTGCTAGAGTGATGATTACATCCACATGATAATAACATTAATAATATATGCAAAGCAAACCGATAAAGATGTTAAAAATTTAGCAAAATTAACAAATAATATAACATATATCACTCTAGTACAAAGCAACTTACAAAGAACTAAAACTCCATCCTTACATCTACAAGTGAAGATGTCATTCTAGATGAATGTTAAGATTCCTTTCTACTCTAACTTATGTTCATGTAACTATAACTTTCATCAAAAGACAATTATTTCTAAATTTCTAAGTTTTATAACTTAAAGGCTTGATTGCCATCATATAGATTACAAACTATAGAAATTTTGGGGTACTACAAGATGACAATAATTGGTCTAATTTCTTTCGGAAGAACAAATTATAACATGCCCTCAAATCCATCATTTTCTCCTTACTATAATACTGTGACCCCTATTTTAGTCAATGGCATCTAGTTCTTACTCTTTTTTTTTCCCTAAACCCCCACATGTATTGTCTCATAGGTGGAAGATTGGCAAAGGTGGGCAATGGGGGTCAAGTGACTTGCCCAGGGTCACACAGCCAGGAAGCAGCTGAGGCCGGGTTTGAACCTAGGACCTCCTGTCTCTAGGCCCGACTCTCACTCCACTGAGCAACCCAGCTGCCCCTTCTTACTCTTTTACCTTTATGCCTTTGTAGTAATGAAATATCCCAGCCAAATGGCCATCAGTTTGCTGTTGTTCAGTTATTTTCAGTTGAGTCTGACTGACTCCATTTGGGGTTTTCTTGGCATAATTGGTGGATGATTTGCCGTTCCTTGCCCAGTTCATTTTACAGATATGGCAACTTAGGCAAACAAGGTTGGCGATTTACCCTTTTTTGGGTCTAGAGTATTGTGCTATATATAGCACAATAGTAAGTCATAAAGACTGATATAATTTTCAATAAACTAGGAAGAGCCAAGTTTCGCTTCTACCTTTAATGTCCACCAGCTCTGACACTATAAGCAAGTTACTAAACTTTTCTAATTCTCAGTTTCTTCACCCATAAAATGAAGGTGATATTAACTATACCTCCAATTTCACAGAATTGTTGTGAGGAACAATTGTGATTCTCCATTAAAACTGCTTTGTGAGCTTGAAAGTGTTATATTAATTTATGTTAAATAAATAAGCTATTATTACCACTATTTATGGAACCCTGTGCCAAATTAGAGTATCTTTCTGAGTATACTAAACAATTTAGTCTCTGCTTCCTAGTGTTACAAGAGTGTGTCAGGACACTCTTGTGGGGAAACGCATAATGGATATGAAGTTCCATGCATTGGAATTAAACCTCTGGTTAAGTGACTTGAAATGGATCACTCAACTAGTGTCTTAAACAGAATTCAAACCAAGTTTCTTGCTTCCTGATCCAGCAATATATCCATTATAACCCCCTGACAACCACAGAGAAGTCTGTTGTCTTCCTGAGACATATATGTAGGGAATAGAAGTGAAAATCCCAATATTTATCAAACTATATAACTATGTACTTCTGGTAATTCACATGAGGATAAATGACACTATCAGATGGAGCCTAAAAAATTTTACAGTGATTATGCAATCTTGTGAAAAAAACTGAAAATCATAGGGGGCACATAGGGTATCACAAATAAATGAAGAATGACAATTAAAAAATTAAAATTAACAAAAATGTATCTTTTAGAAATTATTTGGGATGAGAAATTGTCTTTAAATGTATACTTTCTCCACAGAATTGGAGTGGGATTTGAGATGTCTAATGAATTCAAGATTGATTTCCCAGGTATTAGTATAATTATAGAATAAGAAACATTATTGGAACCACAGAGCAACTTTTAAAAATGAACAATTTAAAATTTGGATTTAAATTGAGCTTGTTAAATTAATTGTGGACTATTATTATTCATATTATTGTTAATCTGTATTCTATATAATTATTGAATGCAACCAGGAAAAGATGCCAAAATTAGGGAGGTGGGGGTAGAGTATGAAAGATAATTGGGAGATATTACCTATCTTCCCACTGAACATTATCATCATGTGCCTCCTACCTGGTCCTTGAACTCTGCTCCCTAAGTCCTAAAGTTCTAGTAGATGTGTTTTTAACTTATCCTACCAGAGTTCTTGCCAGGCCCCCATGCCACATTCTTGCCATCTCTTCACCTTCTGCCATATGTCATTCTCTCCTTTAGCTTACCAGGACCCCTTTATAAGTATTGTTATCCTCCATTAGAATATATGTTTGTTTGCTTGTATTTCTAAATCCAACATTAAATACAGTTCCTGGTATAGAATAAGCACTTTAAAATGTTCTGTCTACAATCTATCTATCTTATCTATTAGATTAATGTTGTTAGATAGATTATAAACATTTTAATGCTTAAGTTCATAAGATTATTATATTGATACTGTTATAAGATTTTTGTATTATAATTTTGGAAAGAATTAAAAACTCCTGTTATTTTAAAATGTAACCTGAAATGTGATGCACATGATATAATAGGAAATTGAAGTCTCTTTTATATGAAGGTTAAGATCAATTTTGTAAGTAAGGTTATCACAAAGATGTTTGCTCTCCCTCTGGTTAATGATTGTCAAGTATTTAAATTTATTTATTTTGGAATGGGAATTAAATTGGCATAAACTACAGAAACAACAAAAGAAGGGATCCTACCAAATTCTTCTTATGCACAAATATGGTTTTGATGTAAAAACTATGATGAGTTAAAACAGAAAAAGAAAGCAACACACTTAATACTTAATGAATGATGAAAAAATTTTTCACATAGTGAAAACAGTTTTTAAATAAAATATAAACTAAGGGGCTAACATAACATACCACAAAGATAATATACTGTGACTATTTTGGATTTAAGGCAGGAGTACAAAATTACTTTAACCTAAGGAAACTATAATTAATAATATTAATAACAAAATGAACAAAATCATATTGGTTATATCAACAGAAAAAACTTTTTGATAAATACAACATTAATTTCTGTTAAAAATGGTAGAAAATATACAAATAAATGATCATTTCCATAAATGAAAAACAGTATGTATTTAAAACCAAGAGCTTATATTATATATATATATATATATATATATATATATATATATATATATATAATGGTGATAAATGAAATCCTTTGCAATAAAATAGAGTGAAACACTAATATCTATTGTCATCACTTCTATTTAACAACAACTACTATAAATGCTAGCAATAATAAGACAAGAAAAAGAAACTGAGGGAATAAAAATGGTAAAGGACAAACAAAATCATCAGTTTTTTAACTTTTACTTAAAGAACCCCAGATAATTGATTAAAATTAATTGAAACAATTAATAGCTTGAGCAAATTTGAAATATATAATCACACTCATCATCACTTTTATGTAATACCAATAAAACCAAATGAGAAGAGACAGAAAGTAAAATTGAATTGAAAATAAATACAGAATATATAAATACTTGGAACAAAATTTAACAAGAAATATATGAATACAACCACAAACTTATGTTTGCATAAATAATAATTGCTCATGGGTAGGAAGATCTAATACAATAAAATGAAAATACTTGCTTCATGTCATACCAATTAAAATACTTTACAAAATTAAAGGGAAAAATGAAAAACATATGTAGGCAAAAATGGTCAAATATCTCAAGGGAAATAATAAAAGAAGTGTGAATGAAGGGGCTCTAGTAGTTCCATATCTCAAATCAATACTGCTATGCAATAGTTCTTAAAATTATTTGGTGTGGTTTCAGATATAAAGAGATTGATCAATGGAGCAAATTAGGTATATGATATACAGAAGCAAATGTTTATAGTATCACCATCATTCCAATTTTGGGGATTAAAGACTCATTATTTGACAAAAACTTCTGGGAAAACTGCTCAGCAGATTAATAGAATCAAGAGAAATAATTATTTAATGATGACACTATGCAGAAAAAAAGGACTTTGAAATCTATAAGAACTTTGGTAGCTACAGTGATCATTCATCATTCCAGAGAACCAGTGATAAATATACTATGTACCTCCTGACAAAAAAGTGAATGAAAAATTTAGGGTACAGACTAAGATGTTTGTATCTGTGTGTATGTTGCGAATTTAATATAAGTTGTACAATGATCTTGTTCTTGGTCTTTAGAATTTTCCTGGCACAGTGTTTTTTGGCTAGTGAATAGAGACAACACAGCAAACTCAGATTAATTATGCATAGCCAAGTGATTAGGTGACCATCTCTCTCTTACCCCAACCTTTACTACCTAATAAATAATTATAAATTAATATACAGTCTCCAGAGAATTTTAATCACAAAAGTGTGTATACATATTTATATATTTACACACAAATGTACATGTGCATATATGGGTATATATGTGTACATATACATATGCACAGAGATATATGGATACAACCAATTATGGTATTTGTTTTGCTTGATTATACATATTTGTTACAAAAACTGTTATTCTTTTTTTCCAACAGGATCGAATATTAGAGGGAGAGAAAATAGATTTCTATTAAATAAAATTTAGCAATAGAAATGCTGCAGATTTGGAATGTTACATCCACTTTAATATGAGGTAGTCTTAATTATTTTACCTTGTTATAAGAGACCTCTCATGGCAGGGCAGCAATTCATAAATGTTTGCAATGTAAAAAAAAGATATACTAATAAAACTTGAAAAAATAATCAGTACAGCATTAAAAAGTTTATAAATCCTATTAGAGAGCAGAAGTTGAACACAAAAAACTTCAACAGAACTAGGAATATTTGACATATAATCAAAATATGAAATAGTTAATCTCTACCATTTAAAAAATGATTATTTGATAATGTTTGCCTAGAAATCCCAACCAAACTGCTATTACTTATTGAGTTACTTCTACCTTATCTTTAAGATTGTTAACTTTTATCAACTGAGGTTTGGTCTAGCCCCTGGCAATTCTGACAATTTAAACAAGTTAGAAATACTTTGACCTATCACTATGAGGTTATTCCCTTAGGTTCTCAGGTTGAGAATGTAGTTACTCACAATGCATCTTATGGGCCAATAGCCCTTTTAAGGTCCTGACAAGAGGTCCTGAGAAGGATTCATGTGATAGTGAGTCATCATATCATAATAATTTGGAGATCAAGTCCCTGAGAAGCTTAGTCTTTTATAAGTGCTACTAAATAACATCAAATAATAGGTATGGACAAGGAAATCAATGGACTTTCTGGCCTTTGCAACTATCCTGTAATATACCCAAAAATTAGAGATAAAGATAGAGTTGTGATACATAATAGAATTTTTTTGTTTTGAACAAAGAATAGAAAGTGCACTGTCAAGTACACTGTTCAGATGTGTTATTTCTATATTAGAAAAATATTCTTTGTGACCTTGGGCAAGTCACTTAACCCCAATTGCCTAGCCCTTTCCACCCTTCTGCTTTCAAATTAATACTTAGTGTCTATTTTAAGACAGAAGGTAAGGATTACAAAAACAAGAATTATTATTATATACATTCAGAATATCCATTATAATAATTATAAGGATCAGAATATCTACTCTCCTACTGACCTACAAAGTAATGTTACTTCTAAGTTCTAATTTACTTCATTGATTTTCACAGTCTTCTGGTTACTGTACTGATTTATATTTGAATATTGGGCTTTTTGCCTCCATTCACAGCATAGCTTTTGGTAATTCACCTGATATAACCTGCTAGATATTCAAGGTAATACTTCCTTGAATGCCCTATTATGCTATTTGGCATAGGTGCTGAGAAAATAAAATTGATTCCACTTCTTAATCAATTCTACATTGGTAATTAATTCTATTTACAGTTGATTTTATTCTATATTTTGTATAACTACCTAAGTATTTCTTTGTCTCTGAGTTGTATGTAGGTTGTTCAGAAGTTCAGCTTGTCTCTCAGAGCTAAGTTGTCCCATAAATTACCTTAATTCAAAGAAATACATTATCTCTACACATGTTATTGCCCATGCAAAATTAAGAGAGACCTATTATTTTACTAATAAAACTTGCATACCCATGGACAATTAAGAGAGAGTTTTTATCTAGGTAAAAAACCTTTCAAGATGCCTTTGTCTGGTTATTCTTTTTAGACTTTGCCTTAGTTATTTTTTTCCAATCCTTTTGCAAACTAGCCCAGAAAAGTTTATGTTAATGAATGCTACTGATTATGACTATGTAAAACATCTCACAGAATTTGCTTATAAATAAGTAATCCATGGAAGAAATATCTCCCATTGATCAAAGGGAGTAATTGAGAAAATTAAATTGATTCTATTTCCTAACTGATTTTATTTTTGTAATAATTCTATTTGTATTTGATTTTATTCTGTATTTTGTATCTACCTAACTCTTTTTCTGTCTTTGAATCAAGAAGTTTTTAGGTTCAGCCTTCCTCTCTGAGCTAACTTTTGCCTTACAAATCACCTTAATTCAACGAAATATATTATCTTTACACATCTTACTATCCTTGCACAATTAAAGAGAACCTTACCAATGACCCTTTCATACTCATGTACAATTAAGGGAGATCTGTTATCTAGTTAACAAGCCTTGCAAGATGCAATTGAGTAACAGGCTAGATGGGGTCCATAAATCAATCAGTATTCTTAAACATTAAGGAAGAATTGTGACTAGCTCCACATTTCCAATTTCCAGTCAGTCATGTTATTCCCAACATCTACAATGCTGCTAATCATATTGTTTCTTTAGACTTTATAACCAATCATGTCCTGCCTATAAAGTCCTATTCTTTGTTATGTGCTTCCCAGAAAAAGAAAAAGAAAACAACTATAAAAAAGGCTATCTCAGCTCATCTGATGGTTAACTTTTTTGAAGAAGCTAAGATCCTATTCATTAATAAATTTGCACACTAATGATGAATTGATTTGCTCAAACCCTTATGCTTCTGTTTACCTAAATTTTAATCACAACAGTGTTAATGCTTATCTCCTTTCTTCATTTTATTGTTTTTCTTCATTTGCTTGTATATTCCATACCATAAGGTTCATATTTACAATGAATCAGTTAGAGCTATGATTCCCATTTAATGGTTTGAAACCACTTGAGGGTCCAGGTTATTATCCAATGGGTTTATGTTAAAAAGTACTTAATGGAACTTTAAGCAACAAATAGTTCCTCAATTATGTCATAAACATATTTTTTCCTTTGTGACTGAGTGTATATATATTTTCAAAGATTTATAGATTTGTTTCTTCAGTAATTTGAAACTTTGTTTCAAAATTCAAATCATGTGCACAAGTTTTAGTGTCCATGCAATGATTACATTAAACTCTGACCATTTCTGACTAAATGTAACATGTTTTTATAGTTTCTGAACCTGTCATATACAGTTTCCAAACCAACTCAAGGGCTCAAAATTCAAGTGGAACCAATTCTCAACAAATAGACACCTAACATACTCTAATTTGTGCTCTGTACACTATATTGGAGTATCTACTTTATTCCCCTGTATTCATTTGTAATTATACATTATCACCTGTGTAATCACATGAGCAAAATGTTATGATCATTTAAGCTCTTGCAGTGTAATGTCAGACCATCTAACAACATGATCACTAGCAAGTGCTTTATATGCCATCTTGGAATCATCACAAATATTCTGCAGAAAGAAACTGTATATTGTCATGTGCTAGAAGCACACTTGGATTGTAGTTTCACACAGAGTTAAAATGAAAGGTTGGAATCAGAAAATAATTGCTCCAGTCAAACAAACAAGAAAAGAAGCTGGGGTAATAGTCATGATTTCAGGTGAGATCATATTACATATAGACATGTTAAAAAGAAATAAAGGTACCATAAGCAAAAAATTAATACCAGTATTTAATATGTATGTGCCAAAGAAAAAAGCATCAAAATACTTGAAGGAAGAGTTAATTAAATTGGAGGAAGAAATATATAATAAACTATAATAATAAAGAAACTCAAGGTATTGCTTTCAATCCTTCATAAAGATATAAAAAGATAAAGAAATAAAAGATCTGAACAGAATTTTAGAAAAATCAAAGATGATATGTCTCCATCAATAACTAAAAATCAGCTATATGTGGAACTTTGGACATGTATTGGAGCATATAAACCTCATTAAAATATAGAAAAGGAGATTATTATTAAATATTAAATGTATAACCTACTATTAATGATATAATAAAATTATATTCAATTAAAAATCCTTAAAGAAAGAACTAAAAAGTAATTAGAAACCAGGTATCATAATTTTAAAGAACTGGTGGGCCAAAGAACAAAGAACTGAAGCAATAGAAGATTTCATCAAAGAAAATGACAATAAAGAGACAACTTAATAAGATTTCAAGAATGCAGCTAAAGCAATTTTTATGGGGGAAATGCACATCTCTAAATATTTTCATCAATAGAAAAAAGGCAAATCATTGAATTGGGCATATTATTATTAAACATTGAAAAATGACAGATCAAAAATCATTACTAAAAATAAAATAAAAGTTCAATAATGAAAGAAGAGGTTAATAAAATTGAAACCAAAAAATTTAATTACCAAATAAATTTAAGGATTGGTTTAAAGAACACCAATAAAATAAACAGAAAGCTAATGGAATGTTTTTGTGAAAAATGTTTTTGTGTAAAGTGAAAAAACAAATTGTATCAAAAATTATAAAAGAGAATTTACAATTGAAGAAATAAAGACAATTATCAGAAATTATTTTGATCATTTATAAGCTAACAAAACTGATTACTTAGAGGAACTGGATTAGTACTTATAAAAAATGAAAATATCCATTAAAATAAGAAAATATTTATTTAAATATAATATCAGAAAAAAAATCATAAAAGAATTTTCAAAGATAAGATTTCAGGGTCAGATTTATATACCAATGAATTCTATCAAACATTAAAAAAACACATTCTATTACATAAACTTTGAAACATAATAGGAAAAGAAACTTCTACTCTATTTTTTATTCTTCAATTTTCAATTTTCTTCTTTCCCTCTCCCCCTTACACCTTCCCATTAAAGAAGGCATCATTTGCCAAAAGATATAAAGCTATGTCTTACTTATTTCTATTTATCAGTTCTTTCTCTGAAAGTAGATATACAAAAGTCATTCATCAAACAATATTTCTGTTGCTGTATATAATGTTCTCTTGGTTCAGCTTGTTTTGATTTTCATAATTTCATGTCTTTCCATACTCTTCTAAACTAAGCCTATTTGTAATTTTGTATTATTCCATCACAAACATACACCCGAACTTTTTTAGCCATCATTCAATAGATAGGTATCTCTTCAGTTTCCAGTTCTTTACTACCACAAAGAGAACTGCTATAAATATTTTAGAATATATAATTTCTCCTTTTTTTTCTTGATCACCTTAAGGGGAAAACCTAATAGTGGCATTGCTGGGATAAAAGGTATATATATTTTTTATAACTCTTTGAATATACTTACAGATTGTTCTCTAAAATGATCAGATCATATTATAGTTCCACCAAAAATGTATTACTGCCCCCATTTTGCCATATCCCCTCCAACACTTGTCATTTTTACCTTTCATTATTTTAGCCAATATGATAGATGTGAGTTGATATCTCAGAGTTGTTTTTATTTGCTTTCTCTAATCAATGATGCTTTAGAGCAGTGGTTCCCAAACTTTTTTGGCCTACCTCCCCCTTTCCAGAAAAAATATTACTTAGAGCCCCCTGGAAATTATGAAACTATTTATTGAACTCGGAATAGAATGTAATACAGAAAAAATGTGGCCATCACCACTCTCCTAGAATGCTGCAACACCCACCAGGGGGCGGTAGCGCCCACTTTGGGAATCACTGCTTTAGAGCATTTTATATAGTTATATATAATATTGATTTCCTCATCCAAAACTGTCTGTTTATATCTTTTGACTCTATCAATTGGGGAATAGGTCATATTTTTACACATTTGTCAATGTTTTCTATGTATATTAGGTATGAGACTTCCATCTAAGAAACTGTCTATAATTTTTCCCCAATTGATTGCTTCCCTTCTCATCTTAGCTATATTCACTTTATTTGTACAAAACCTTTTCAGTTTCATGCATTCAATATTATCCAGTTTATATTTCACATTGCTTTTCTTTCCCTTGTTTATTCATAGTCTTTTTCTATCCATAACTCTGATAGGTAATATGTTATCTGTTCTTCTAATTTGCTTATAATATCTTCCATTATGCCTAGGTCATGTATCCATTTTGGTCTTATCTTGGTAAATGATGTAAGATATTGGACTATATCTTATTTCTACCAAACTGCTTTCTAGTTGTCCCAAGACTTTTTATCAAATAGTGAATTCGTATTATAAAAATTTGGATCTTTAGCTTTGTCAAAACCAAGATTACTGGACTTCCGGTTAAGATGGCGGCAGTGTAAGGAGCAGCTGCTCCATCTCTCCTGACCGAAGCATACAGGACTCCTCAAGGAGAAATAAAAACGAGTCCAGAGGAACGAAGGAACCCCACAACAGGGCGCAGCATTGAAGGCACGCAGAATCTGGGCATTTCCACGCTATAAAGGGGTGAAACAGCTCTCACTAAAACATGAGAGGAAGAAGCCCCTCCCCCAACCCCACACTGCACACCTCTTACAACCCGCCAACGCACAAGTGGGAAAACAGGACTGGGGCAACCAGATAAGCACTGGCAGCCCCGGGGCTTGTACCTGTGTGCAGCAAGACGAGGGTCCCCAGGTGGCTGGGGGCGAGCAGGGACTTTCCCCAAGCCTCCATGTGGGTGAAGGCACCACCTCGGCGGGACAAAGGCCCCTAAAACACCCTTTCCCAAGCATCGCCTCAGGTGCGAATAAAGATCTCCAGCCCACAGACTTTCACTACCTTCTGGGGGGGGTGAAGGCAGTGCCCTAAGAGCATCTGAGCAGGCAAAGGCAGTGCCCTAGGCTTGAATAACAATCTCCAGCCCAGGCTTGGACCTCCAGTGAGGACCCAGTGCAGACCCAGCACGGCAGTGGAAGCAGCCCCAAAGACTGCTGAAGGAACCTCCAGCAGAGGGGCAGACCAGGAACTACCAGGAGGGCTGACCTGGAGGACAAGGAGACCGGAGCCAGGAGCTTACAAGGCCCAGGCAGACCCTGAGTGCAAAGACAAAGCTGAAAAGGGACGGGGCCAACAATGGTCAGCAATAAGGAAGTGAAGAAGAAAAAGACTATCAAGAGAAACTCTGGAACACTGGACAACTTCTACACAGAGAAAATCCAGACACCAGAGGAGGGAAAACAAAAATCCAAACCTCCCCCCAAAAATGAAAGCTGGTCACAAGCTATGGAAGAGTTTAAAAATGAAATGTTGAGGAAGATGGAAGAAATCAGGCAAGAAAATAACAGTTTAAAAGGCAGAATTTCGCAATTGGAAAGTGAGACAAGACAACTGAAGACCAAAAATGACCAGATTGAAAAGGAAAACCAAAAAACTGCAGCCGAAATCCAAAACATTAAAGCCGAAAACCAAAATATTAAAGCTGAAAACCAAAACATTAAAGCCGAAAACCAGTCCTTAAAGGCTAGAATCGAACATTTAGAAACCAATGATCTCTCAAGACAACAAGAACAAATAAAACAAAGTCAAAAGACTGATAAAAGAGAAGGAAACATGAAATATCTCAATGAGTGACAGACCAAGAAAACCAGTCTAAAAGAGACAACTTGAGAATCATTGGTATTCCAGAAAAGGCAGAAATTAATAGAAACTTGGACTCCATACTTAAAGAAATAATTCAGCAAAATTGCCCTGAAGTTCTACAACAAGAGGGCAATATAGACATTGAAAGGATCCATAGAACACCCTCTACACTGGACCCAGAAAAGTCAACACCCAGAAATATAATAGCGAAATTGAAGAGCTTTCAAGTTAGAGAAAAATCTTACAAGAAGCCAGAAAGAGACAATTCAAATATCAAGGAGCACCAATAAGGATCACACAGGATCTGGCAGCCTCAACGCTAAAAGACCCCAAGGCTTGGAATACAATATTCAGAAAGGCAAGAGAACTGGGCCTTCAGCCACGAAACAACTACCCAGCGAAACTAACCATATACTTTCAGGGGAAAGTATGGGCATTCAACAAAATTGAAGAATGCCAAGTTTTTGCACAAAAGAGACCGGGACTAATTGGAAAGTTTGACACTCAACCACAGATATCAAGAGAAAGATGATGAAAAGGTAAATAAGAAACAGAGGGAAAAGAAAGAAAACTCATAGTCTTTTAAGCTTGACTCTTTAAGGGCATAAATAAGATCTAA
>NC_058133.1:218759914-218803952 GCF_016433145.1 Gracilinanus agilis
TCATCCACCATGATCAGGTGGGATTTATACCAGGAATGCAAGGATGGTTCAACATTAGGAAAACCATCCACATAATTGACCATATCAACAGTCTAACAAACAAAAAACACATGATTATCTCAATAGATGCTGAAAAAGCCTTTGACAAAATACAGCATCCATTCCTCTTGAAAACATTGAAAAGTATAGGAATAGAAGGACCCTTCCTAAAAATAATAAACAACATATACCTAAAACCATCAACAAGCATTGTATGCAATGGGGATAAATTAGAAGCCTTCCCAATAAGATCAGGAGTGAAACAAGGATGCCCATTATCACCTCTATTATTCAACATAGTACTAGAAACACTAGCAATAGCAATTAGAGAAGAAAAAGAAATTGAAGGTATCAAAATAGGCAATGAGGAGACTAAGCTATCACTCTTTGCAGATGATATGATGGTCTACTTAAAAAATCCTAGAGAATCAACTAAGAGGCTGGTAGAAATAATCAACAACTTTAGCAAAGTGGCAGGATACAAAATAAATGCACATAAATCATCAGCATTTCTATACATTTCCAACACATTAGGACAGCAAGAGGTAGAAAGAGAAACACCATTTAAAATCACCCTAGACAATATAAAATACTTGGGAATCAATGTAACAAAACAAACACAGCTATTATACGAAAACAACTACAAAACACTTTCCAAACAAATAAAACTGGACCTCAACAATTGGAAAGCAATTAACTGTTCATGGGTAGGATGAGCTAACATAATAAAAATGAACATCTTACCCAAATTAATTTACCTATTTAGTGCCATACCTATCAAATTACCAAAAAACTTCTTTACTGAATTAGGAAAAACTATAACAAATTTCATTTGGAATAACAAAAGATCAAGAATATCAAAGGAAATAATGGAAAAAAATGTGAAGGAAGGGGGCCTAGCAGTACCAGATATTAAACTATACTATAAAGCAGCAGTCATTAAATCAATATGGTACTGGCTAAGAGATAGAAGGGAGGATCAGTGGAATAGACTCGGGGTTAATGATGTCAGCAAGACAGTGTATGATAAACCCAAAGAGCCCAAATTCCTGTATCCTGATTTTCCCCTGGGATCTTGTGTGGTGGTGGCATCTAGCAAAAGAGTCAAGATCTACAGTCCTGTGCCAAGGAAGAGGAGGAGTTTGGGATCTATCTGGTGGACAGAGTCTTGAGCACACCTTCTCAACTTGGTTCCTGAGACAACCTTGGCTCTTGGCATCCAGAGATCATCAGTGGATTGCAGTGAGAATCCCAAAGCCACAAAGTCCCTAGCTGAGCTGCTCAAGCCTGGCAGGTTCCAGGTCTGAGACAGTCACCCAGAGACTCCATTTACAGCGCCTTGGGCCCTGTTAGTTTAGATCACTAAGTTAGTGTAGTAATAAGTCCTTCCCTTTCCCTGTGGGTTTTGTTATTAGGTGTTAAGGTTTTAGAGTAGACATTCCTATCCCTCCTTTTAGTTGTTCATAATTAAACCCAGTTATATCCTGTTACCTTGTCTGTTGAATTCAAAGCCTCTGGCCAGAGTGACAGTTGGCTAACTGTCATTTGTCATTTAGAGTAGCTTGGTTGTCCAAGTCTTCAATGTCCAGGTCTAGTCTCTCATAAATCCCAGAGTGTGTTCCCACAAACCACTTAGTTTATTTATAATATCCCTGGTGACCTTACTTATATTTCCCTCAATATATAACGATTTTCCACATATGTATTCTGAAGTTATGAGATACAAATTGTGTCCCCTCTTCCTTTCCCTCTCTCCTTCAAGAGAGAATAAGCAGTTAGATCTGGATTATAGATGTATTATCATGCAAAAATATTTTCATATTATTCATTTTAGTAAGTGAATGCTCATATGAAACCAAAACCCCAAAGTAAAAACTCAAATAAACTAAAGTGAAAAATAGTATGCTTTGATATGCATTCTGAGTCTTTTTCTGGATGTGAATAGCATGCTTTGTCATAAGTCCTTCAGAACTGTATGGTATTGTTGAGAGTAGCTGTCTTTGACAGTTCATCATTGTACAATATTGCTGTTACTATGTATAGTGTTCTCCCGCTTCTTCTTACTTCATTCTGCATCAGCTCTTGTAGGTCTTCCCAGCTTTTTCAGAAATCAACCTGTTGATCATCTTTTATAACATAATAGGATTCCATCACCATCATATACCACAATTTGTTCAGTCATGCCCCATTTGATGTATATCCCCTCAATTTCTGATTCTTTGACATGCATTAGCATCTGAAAAAGATATATTTACTATTTCTGCTTTTCTACATTTAACTATAATTTTTTCTCTCAAATGACACAAATATTTTTTCATAATTGAACAAGGCAGAATCAAAATAGAAAGAAAATATAGACTGATAATTCTAATTAACATGGATTCAGAAAATTTCTTTAACATACTAGCAAGTAGATTACATCAAAATATTCGAAAGATTATACACTATGACCTGGTTAGACTTATAAAAGGAATTCAGGTGGGCTAAAAATAAGAAAAGGAAGTTAATTGTACAGTTGATTTAGCAACCTACTTGCAGTCAGGAAGACCTTAGTATAAACTTGGTCTGAGATACTTATTAGTTTTGTGATGCTGGGAAAGTCTCTTAACTCTATTTACTCAGTTACCTCATTTGAAAAGTGAACTGGAGAAGTAAATGGCATACCTCTTATCTTTGCCAAGAAAACTGGAGAATCAAACAGTTTTAAAATGATTGAACAATAACAACAACAAACATTAGAAAAACTATAAACATAATAAATTATATTAATGTTAATTAAAATTGAAAAACAGTTAAATGGATCTCTCTTTAATAGAGATATATAATAATATTTATCTAAATAATAATAAAAATATCTATCTAAAACTAAGAGTAAACATTATATATAATGGAGGAAAAAGAATCTTTTCAGATAAAATCAAGAATAAAGCAGGGGGCAAGTAGGAGACTCAATGGAGAGAGCACCAGACCTGGAGATGGGAGGTCCTAGTTTCAAATATAGCCTCAGACACTTCCTAGTTGTGTGAGCTTGGTCAAATTACTTAGTCCTAATTGCCTAGTGTTAAAATCATTATTTAGGATAATTTGGATGCTACCTTGACTGACAGGGATGGCAGTTGAAAGATTCGGAATGTTCCCAGGTGCCGTGAGCCAGGGGCAAACATCTATTGGCCTCCACCCTATAAATGACCCCTAAGAACTACAGTTGGGAAATCTCAGAACTCATAGCTGGGACTTGAGCAAACATCTTTGAATTAAGAACTTGGCATAGGGAGGTGAAGGGTGGTTGAAGAGTGGAAGAGAAGGATAGGCCAGAACCTAAATCTATATCCTGTGCTTGACTGAGAGAGCTAGGAGCCATCAATATCATTGGTAGTAGAGCTGAGAGAATACACAGATCATCAATCCATATCCTCATCAATTGCCTTCCCTATTCTCTGGCTTAGCTGTGGCCAAGTCAGGTCAAAGATAGTGAGAGGGTGAAGACCTCAAGCCTCTACCAGCCCAGCAGTCTCCAGTCCTAATCATCGATTAGCTTAGTAGCCAAATTTAGCAATAGGGTGTCCAATCCCCAAACCTAGTACCTTTTTATCCTTTTCCCATCAATAGATAATACAGTGATTTAAGAGAAAATACCTTCTTGAGTGGTTATTCTTTCACAGCCCTTAGGAAGGGAGGATTAATTACACAGTCAGATCTCAATCATTTCCAAAGCCAATCAATAGCCTATTATCAATCAATCCAACCTCAGTTTGGGCCTAGAGAGGTTAACCATCTATCTAACCTCTCAAGGGTTCCCAACCTGGACAACTGTTAGAAAGATATTACTGATAGGTTAACCAACCAAACCTGTCAGGGAGAAGAAGGATAAATTACAGCAACAGCTAGTGTGAAAGGAGTGGGTATTCTTCCTTCACCAACTGCAGTTGACTTAGGCCTTGTGCTCTGATCCCTCCTTCATCCATACTATCCTTAAGATCCACATATCAACTATCCTGTAATATCTAGAAGGAAGATCTATAGGGAATAGTAATAGTAAGAGAGGAGATATAGAAAAAGAAATCAAGAAACAAAAATCTGATCTCAGATCAAGAGATCAGATCATAGACATACATATCACATACATATCTCTACCATACTCTCTATTCCTTTTTAATAGTTTTTGGCCAGCCAGCTTGGAGGCAAAGAACCTAACAAACAAAAAGGAAAATAGGAAACAAGATGGGTCTAGCCAGGGCTACCTTCATTATATCCACCATATCTCTATTTATTTATTCATTCACTCAAGGTATTATCTGGCTCTGGTTTCAAATAATCCCTGAATATTTCATAAAGATACTGACACTCTATAATGCTTATAAATACCTCGCATTTACAATTGCAGACTTTCTCTCATATCTACCTGCCATAGTGGCCATGTTTGTAACAGCTGTTCAAGGGTTGTGGGCTGTGAAGAAAACATTCCAACTGATCTTTGGCTCAGGGAAACAAAACAATGAGAACATGTTTGGCATAATGAAGGAACAACTTAGGCTAATGGTATAAATAAACAATAAGATCAAATAAGGACAGGCTCTAGATGCAAATACCATTATGCAGCTAGAAATCATCGAGCAGACTTACAAGCCACAAGCCAAAAACAATGCCAAACCCAAGACAGTAGATGGTTCTTCCCAAACTGATTTTGAAACACAGGAATCTACACCAACTGAAGGAGGAGCAGTTGTTCCTACCACAGTATCTCTGTTCCCTATAATTAACCAGACTCAATTCAGGCCTAATAGTGAATTGGTTAGCATGTTATCATAGACATACACATCACATACATATCTCTATCATCCTCTCTATTCCTTTTTAATACTAGCCCTTACCGTCCTTCTACCTTAGAATCAATACTTAGTATTGATTCTAAAATACTTAGTATTGATTCTAAGATAGAAGGTAAGGATTTTTAAAAAAAAGCAAGTATGTTCATTATCACAACTTCAATTTAACATTGTCCTAGAAATGCTAACTATAGCAATATCACAAAACAATAAATAAATACAGTAAATCCAGGCCAAGAAGGAACAAAATCATTGTTTTCCATAGATGACATAATGATTTACATAGAATAGTCACAGTTAGTCAGATTTGTTGATAATTGATAAAATCAGAAAAATTGAAGATATAAAATAATTCCATGGATGGGAACAATTTTTAGCATTCCTTTATATAACCAACAAAAATACTATTGGGAAAACTAGAAAGAAATTTGACACACTCACATTGTATCCCAAGTAATGATTTGGAGTTAGATGTAAAAGTTGACACTCTAAACAACTTAGAGGAACAAGAATTAAATTATTTTTTCAGAATCACATAAAATAAAACTGACAGTTTCAATAACATGAAATTATAATTTTTTGCATGAACAAATCTAATGCAGTTGAAAATAGAAAGAAAGGAAAAATATTTGCAGCATGTTTTTCTGATAAAGGTCTTTTAGCCAAGATATAAAAGGAATTCATTCAGATTTATAAGACTAAGAGTCATTCCCCAATAAATAATTAATAGTCATTAATAGCCAATAAAAAGCTAAAAGATATGGAAAGGCAGGTTTCATAGGAAATTAAGCTATCAACAACTACATAAAAATGTTCTAAATCACTAATTATTAAAGAAATGAAAATTAAAGTAAGTCTAAGATTATATTTCATACTCAACAAATTGGAAAAGATGAAAAAAGAGGAAAATGACAAATATTGTCAGTGCACTAGTGAGCTATTGGTGAAAGTGAATTAAATTGGTCAAACCATTCTGGAAAGCAATTCATAACTACACCCTAGAAGTTACTGAATGAATGCCAAATTATACTAAAGAAGATAAAAATAATTTATAGCAGTTGTTTTTATATTAGCCAAAATTTTGAAATTAAGAAAGTATCTTCCTTTTGGGGAATGGCTAAGCAAATTATGGCTTGTGAATATGATGGAATAAATATCATTGTGCTATAAAAATAATGAAATAGGCAGTTTCTGAGGAAACTTGGAAGACCTCTATTAACTGTTACAGAGTGGAGTAAGCAGAACTAGGAAAACAATTTATACAATAACAAAAACAAAAAGGGAAACAACTCTTGAAAGTGTTAAGATGAATCATGCCACCAGTTTCTAGATGATAGATTTAAAATGCAAGAGACATTAATTTTTGGATATGGTAAATGTAGGAATTCATTTTGTTGGACTATGCATATTTGTTCTACTGGTTTTATTTTTAGGCTTTAAAAATTATTCAATTGGACTTAGGACTATAGGAGTAAGAAATAAAAGCTTGTAAAAATAATAAATTTATTAGTTTCTATGAAGAGAGAGTTTTTAATGGTTTATATTTTTTTATGGAAATTCATTTCCTCCTTAGCACTAATTAAAAAGCTTTTCCTCACCATGTATTGAGTTGACAGGAAAAAGAGAATACCTATTCATGTTCTTAAGATGGGAGCTAATATTTGCCCCTCTCATTCATATATATCTCTGGAAGCAGATTCATTCTAAGTCCCTGTGAGTTAGATACTAAGAAAAACAGACGCTTTAGACACTAAGGATTGTGTTCTCCTTGATCAATCTCCTATTTACAAAAAAAAAAAAAATTGGCCCTGAGTAGAGATCAGAGAACTTTTGGGAACAGCCAGTTTATGATTTTCACATTTCTTCAGTCACTCAAGGGGTATAATAGAAATGCCAATGGTTAAAAGGATGGGAGATTTTCTCCTTCAAGGGGGAAACATAAAAATTGTGAAACAAGCTGGTAATAAACTGTTGAAATCTTTTTAAGGGCAACTTATCAACTTTCTGAATATCTATATCTCCTCGGGACTAGGTAGTAGATTTGGTAGGGGTTGATGGTATATTTTCTTTTGTTTTGTGAATTGCTAAACTAAATCATTTTTAGTTAGTTGTAGCACAAGACATTAGATTTGCTTCTTACCTGTCACACTATACAAAACAACATAACACTGAAACACTTCTGGTTCTCATTATGTTTTCATAAATCATCAAAATACTTATAATTTTTCCCTTCACTGCTGCTAGCACAACTCAGCATTTACCATATATACAATGCCATTCATAGTACGTTACAAAGAAAACATTAATAGTATAAATTGACAGATACAAAAAATAATAGTACCTTTTTGAGATTTTACAAAGAAGCAATAGGGGTTCATTCAAAATCAGAAAAACACTTGATAAAATGAGCAAAAAATGAGTTTGTAGGGACTGCATTGTTTTTCTCATTCTCTCATATGGAAGACTGAAATTGAAAAGCTCTTATATATGTCTATCTTAATCCCTGACAAGATTTTACTAATTTCTATCCTTATCTCTTTTCTCACAATCTAATAAGAATTGATGTATTTCTCTTCCACCTCTAATACTGATTTAGTCATGAAAGAATAGAATTTTATCATGAAGTATTAATTCACTTCTTCCTATTTTCTCCCTTATTTTTCCCATTAAACCCAATACTACAAATAGTTTTTTCTCACTGTCTCTTAAAACAATGTGGGAATATTTTTAAAAAAGAAAATTAATGAAAAGACTCCTCCAGGGGGCAGCTGGGTAGCTCAGTGGATTGAGAGCCAGCCCTAGAGACGGGAGGTCCTAGGTTCAAATCTGACCTCAGACACTTCCCAGCTGTGTGACCCTGGGCAAGTCACTTGACCCCCATTGCCTACCCTTACCACTCTTCTGCCTTGGAGCCAATACACAGTATTGACTCCAAGATGGAAGGTAAGGGTTTAAAAAAAAAAAAAAGACTCCTCCATCTCATGTTCATGAGCTTGTCTAGACACTTGAAAAGAAATATTTTATTTCTTAGTTTTTCATTGCTATCTGAAAGCATTTGACTTTCGGCTCTTCATTTAGTATGTATGTTGAATACCCTTCTCATCTCTGGTTCTTTTGAAGAAATTATTTCATATTATATTTTACTGAATAGCCAATTATTTTCATTGATGCTTAACCTCAGTTTTGTTGGATATATTATTTTGGATGACAATCAATATTCTTTGCTATTTGGAATATCATATTATAATTTATTCTTTGATTTATTGCAACCATAGTGCAATCATAAACTATTCTGATTGTTTCACTTTGGAATATGAGGTTTTAAAACTTTTCCTTGGTGGCTATAATATATCTATCTTGTTATGAAATATAAACACCTTGTTCGTTAGTGAGTTTAACTTTGATTTTCTTTCTGTTAGTTTTCTATAGTATTTAGATCTCTTTTTTCATGATTTTTGATTCTGGAAAAGCTTTAATTCTTAGATCATCTCTTCACATTATATCATGTTCCATATTCTTCTATGGCACTCGTGTCCTTCCAGATTTGGCTATTTTATTATTGTTTCATTATTCACCTTTCTGACTTGATATCTTTTCTTTCCAGTTCTGTCATTCTCATTTTCACAGAATCTAAATTTATAGGGAGTATCTGTGTTTTGTTCTAAATTTTCTATTCTTTTTTTAGATTTTTAGACTTATTCCTTAAGAACTCTAATTTCCATCTCTATTTCTTTGATTTTTCAGTTAATAATGTGATTGTTCTGTATTATTCTGGAGGTTTCTAGCATTGCTCCATTGTCATCAGAGTGAAAAATATGAAGGGACACTTCACAAATTATTGTAATGTCTTTACCTTCCTCAGGGAAATTTGACAAATTTCCTTTTGTTGCATTAAAGTCTTTTATTAATCCTCATGTTTAGTATACTTTTGCTTGCCTTAGTAATCAACTTACTGATTTTTCTATTGTGTCCTTAATATAAACATACTTCTTACCATTATTCCTTTCTCTTCCCAGTGAGATTTTATGCTTTCCCTAATCCTTGTTATCCCTTCTATGTTCTTTAAATTTGAATCTCTAAAGATGACAAGCTAGGAGCCTGCTACTGAGCAACCCTACCAAAGTAGATGTGCTTATTCTCTACCTTTTCTATTTCTAACATCTTCATCAAGACTAATTTTCTTTAGTTCTTAGGCTATGGGCTAGCAAAAAAGGTTTTGGAAAAAGTTCTTTTAGGATATTTATGAGGGAAATGATCCTAGAAACATTTGAAATTAGTTTATTTCTCAACTTTCTCTGAATCAGGCTCTTTCTTCCCGTATAGTATTATGGTTTCTTTTGTTGTGTCATCTTGTGATCAAAGGCTCCTTGAGGCTGGCTCTAGTTTGCAGTTATATATGAAATGACTGCAAAAATGTAATGGAAATAACAATAACAACAAAGAAACTGAAAGCTGTGAAATGATAATGATCAAGCTTTAGCCCCAGAGAAGAGATATGAAAATGGATATCCCTCCTTTTTTTTTTGCAGAGATAGGGATCTATGTATCTATATTACTGCAAATAATGAATGTCAGACTTCACTTATGTGTTAATTAGTTTTGTAGAACTGTTCTTTTATCTTTTTTTTTTTTTATTTTTTGCTATAATGGATGGTTCCTTGGGAAGGTATAAGTAAAAAAGTATATTGGGGGAAAATTACGTAAAAGAAAAAAATTAAAAATCAATTTCCCTATGACACATAAAAAAAAAACACCTTTTCCTCTTCCTATTATTGCTCAGCTAAAATTTTAGCCCTGGGAAGCTCCTATATTAATTCGGGTGATAAGCAAGGGAGATATACAAATGTTCTTTTTTTTCCTCTCATTCTGCCATCTTTCTAGCATTCATCTCTCTTTTAAATTTTTTATTAATACCTTTTGCTTTTATATGAAAGTTTTTTCCATGATAGGGAGCAGCTGGGTGGTACAGGATATAGAACTCTACTCCTAGAGTCAGAAGACCTGAGTTCAAAACCCAACCCAGACACTTACTAGCTAAATGACCCTGGACAAGGCTCTAAACCTCTATTTGCTTCAGTTTCCTTATCTTTAAAATGGGGATAATATTATATACAGTTACTAATATCGTGGAATGATCAAATGTGATAGGCTTTGCTACCAACAACAATACGATGATCCAGGACAATTCTGAGGACTTATGAAAAAGAATACTGTCGGGGCAGCTGGGTAGCTCAGTGGATTGAGAGCCATGCCTAGAGACAGGAGGTCCTAGGTTCAAACCCGGCCTCAGCCACTTCCCAGCTGTGTGACCCTGGGCAAGTCACTTGACCCCCATTGCCCACCCTTACCACTCTTCCACCTATAAGACAATACACCAAAATTAAGGGTTAAAAAAAAAAAAAAGGAATGCTGTCCACCTTCACAGAAAGAACTACAAATCAAAAAATATGATTTATCATTGGTTATTTGGGTATATGTTTTGTGGTTTGGGTTCTAAAAGATTATTTGCTTACAAAAATGAATAAAAGAAGGAGAAATTATAAAAAATAAATTAAATAAAATGGGGATAATAATAGCACCTATCTCCCAGGGTTGCTAAGAGAATCAAATGTAATAATAATTGTAAAGTGTTTAGCACAGTGTCTGCCATATAAAGGACCCTATCTTAAATGACAGCTATTATTATTATTATTATATTCATTTTCCACTGAATCCTTCAAAGTAGCAATGATAAACGTTTAAGAAAACCAGCTGGCAAAGAGACTGAATCCAACAGTTTATGCATCATTCTCTCCTTTTGTCCTAACTTCTTTACTATATTTTTCATGATCCAGGAGAGGAAGGTTAAAGTTACTGTTAGGATTAGGATATCTATTTCATGTTTTCATTTCATTTCTCTCTCTCTCTCTCTCTCTCTCTCTCTATATATATATATATATATATATATATACACACACACACATATATATACATATATAAAAATAAAATATATAAATATATATGCATATATTATTTGTGTGTATTTTTTCTAAAGGGTATTCTTACTTTACTCCATATCAGTTAAATAAGTCCTCTCATGTTTCTCTGAATTCTTCAAATTCACTATTCCTTATGGCATATTTCCCATTACAATTCATATACCACAGTTTGGCCAACAATTCTCCAATTCTTGATATTTGTTCTTTTTCCTACCACACTGTGCTGCCATGAAAATTTTACATATATTATAGATATGTATATAGTATATATTATATATGCCATATACTCCATATTCGTGTATCATGTATATATGTACATATACATATACACACATATAAACTTTTCTTTCTGTCTTAGACCTCATCGTGTACGTGCTAAGTCATAAGGTTACTAAGTCAAAAGATATAAATGATATAATCTTTTTTCACTGAATTCTAATTTTCTTTTTTTCCAAATCGTTGGACTAATTTATACCTGACTTATCAGTGGGCTCACTAATATACTATTAGGGAAACTGTGCATTTCATTATCTGAAAAGATTATATTCACAAGAATGAAATGGGCCTTTTCATACAACACAAATTAGTTACTTTATTACCAATGATTAATCACAACTTATAAAATAGAATTTCTTTAATTAATGTAACATAATTTTAAAAATAAGATTGCTTTACTCTGTTACAGCTCCATATTGATTCCCTATTCTAAGTCTATTCTCAAATCACCTGTTCTATCTAGTTACATGTATTTTTCCAACTTTTACCTGTCCAGCACACAATATGTATTGAGAATGAATAAACTTTTTTTAAAAATTTTAAACCCTTAACTTTTGTATATTGGCTCCTAGGTGGAAGAGTGGGCAATGGGGGTCAAGTGACTTGCCCAGGGTCACACAGCTGGGAAGTGTCTGAGGCAGGATTTGAACCTAGGACCTCCTGTCTCTAGGCCTGACTCTCAATCCACTGAGCTACCCAGCTGCCCCCATGAATAAACATTTAAAGCACTTGCTATGTGTCAATCACAAGTGATATAAATAAAAAACTGGACAGTACCTTATCAACTCTAATTGAAGGAGACTACATGTATAGGAGAATTCAGATGCAGGATGAATGGAAAGGCTTAATAAACCAAAGGGGGCTTTCATTGTGCCCAAGGGTCTGGAAGCTATAGCAGGACAGATGGTGAGGTCCAGAATACCTTGGGATTCAGTGGCAGGGCAGATGGTAAATTTAATCTATTTGGGCTATTGACATTTTCAAACCATTTTTCCCATTTAAATCCTTCAGGGATAGAAGTTGGTTGAACACATTAATTTCTTGGTGCTAATGAGCTTTCTTAATATGGTCAGAATGCAGGAAAATTACCTTACCTCCTTACAAATCTGATACTATACAATGAAAAACAAGGTAAGTTCATTTCACCTTTACTAGACATGAGTATAGACTAGGGATTTGAGAATGAATTGCTGCCCATTATCATCAATATTACTTAACATAGCATTTTAAATGTTAGCAATAAGAGAAGAAAGAGAAATTGAAGGAATCAGAATGGGCAAGGAGGTAATAAAACTATCTCATTTGCAGAAATTATGATTATATGCTTAGAAAATCTTAGCCAACTTAAAAGTTAGTTGAAACTGTCAATAATGTTAGCAAAGTAGCAGGATAGAAAATAAACCCCGACAAATAATCAACATGTTTGCAGAATATTAACAAGCCTGCAAGAAGAGATAGAGATATTCCATTTAAAATAACCACAGATAGAATAAGATACCTGGCAAACCCAAGAACAACATGGATATAATTATAAAACAACTTTTGCACAAAGTCAGATCTAAACAATTGGAGAAATATTAATTGTTCATGGATGGGCAGAATCAATATAATTTAAATGATTATACTACCTAAACTAACCTACTCATTCAATGTCATCCTAATCAAATTACTAAAAATTTATCTTGTTGAGCTAGAAAAATAACAACAAAATTCATTTGGAAGAACAAAAATATTGATGAAATTGATGGAAAAAAGTAAAGGAAGGAAGTCTAGCAGTCCCAGTTTTTAAACTACATTATGAAGTAATAATTATCAAAACTGCTCATTTGGGTTAAGATGGCGGCAGAGTAAAAAGCAGCTGCTTGACTTCTCCTAACCCACGCATATAGGACTCCTCAAGAAGACATAAAAACAAATCCAGAGGAAAGAAGGAACCCCACAACAGGGCGCAGCATCAGAGGTACGTGGAAACGGGGTATTTCCATGCTATAAAGAGGTGAAACCGCTCCCACGAAAACACAAGCAGAGCAACCCCCTCCCCCACCCCACACCACCTACTGCACCAAAGCCAGCGCACAGGAGTCGGAGCAGGTTTGGGGCACCCATTGGGTCATTGGCAGCTCACCAGGGCTTGTTCCTGGGAGCAGCAACACTCTGGACCCCCTGGGAGGCTGAGGAACTCGCAGACTCTGAGCGCAGACCCTGAGCGCAGACCCTGAGCCCAGACCCTGAGCCCAGACCCTGAGCCCAGACACTGAGCCCAGACACTGAGCCCAGGCGCAGACTAAGGGGCTGACACAGGCACCAGCTAAGGCATGGATTAAAGCACTGACTGGGGCGTGGACGAAGGGGCTGATCCTGAGTGCAGGAGCGGACCTTGAGTGGGGACCCAGTGCAGAGAGGTGGAAGCAGCTCCCTGAAACTGTTAAAGGAGCTTCAGGCAAAAGAATGAGCAAGGAGACCACCAGGAGGCTTGTCCCAAAACAACTATACCTAAGACCTCAGGAATCTCTAAGGAGACACAAACAGATCCTGGGCATGAGCATAAAGCTGAGAGGGAACTCAGCCTACAATGGCAAGCCATCAGGAAAACCAGAAGAGAAAGATGAAGAAGAAAAAACCTTAAACACTTGACAACTTTTACACAGAAAAAATCCAGACAACAGAGGAAACAACTGAGGAGAACAAACAATCCAAACCTTTCCAAAACAATGAAAACAGGTCACAAGGTCTTGAAGAGTTCAGATCTGAGATCATGAGAAAGATGGAAGAGATCTGGCAAGAAAATAACAGTTTAAAAGGGAGAATTTCACAATTGGAAAGTGAGGCAAGTCAACTGAAGACCAGAAATGACCAGATTGAAAAGGAAAACCAAAAGATTATAGCCGAAAACCAAAAGATCATAGCCGAAAACCAAAAGATTATAGCCGAAAACCAGTACTTAAAGGCTAGAATTGAACATTTAGAAGCTAATGATCTCTCAAGACAACAAGAACAAATAAAACAAAGCCAAAAGACTGAAGAAATAGAAGGAAACATGAAATATCTCAATGAGAAAGTGACAGACCAAGAAAACCGGTCGAGAAGAGATAATTTGAAAATCATTGGTAGTATACTTGCCAGATCTTTGGGAAAGGAAAGATTTTAAAACCAAGCAAGAGTTAGAGAAAATTACAAAATGTAAATTAAATGGTTTTGATTATATTAAGCTAAAAAGCTTTTGTACAAACAAAAACAATGTAGTCAAAATCAGAAGGAAAACAACAAATTGGGAAAAAATCTTTATAACGAAAAACTCTGACAGGGGTCAAATTACTCAAATATACAAGGAGTTAAATTAATTGTATAAAAAATCAAGCCATTCCCCAATTGATAAATGGGCAAGAGACATGAATAGGCAATTTTCAGGTAAAGAAATCAAAAGTATCAATAAGCACATGAGAAAGTGTTCTAAATCTCTACTAATTAGAGAAATGCAAATCAAAACAACTCTGAGGTATCACCTCACACCTAGCAGATTGGCTAAAATGACAGAAGGGGAGAGTAATGAATGTTGGAGGGGATGTGGCAAAATTGGGACATTAATGCATTGCTGGTGGAGTTGTAAACTGATCCAACCTTTCTGGCTGGCAATTTGGAATTATGCTGAAAGGGCTATAAAAGAATTCCTGCCCTTTGATCCAGTCATACCATTGTTGGGTTTGTACCCCAAAGAGATCATAGATAAACAGACTTGTACAAAAATATTTATAGCTGAGCTTTTTGTGGTGGCAAAAAACTGGAAAAGGAGGGTATGTCCTTCAATTGGGGAATGGCTGAACAAATTGTGGTATATGCTGGTGATGGAATACTATTGTGCTAAAAGGAATAACAAACTGGAGGAATTCCATGTGAACTGGAAAGACCTCCAGGAACTGATGCAGAGCGAAAGGAGCAGAGCCAGAAGAACATTGTACACAGAGACTGATATACTATGGTAAAATCGAATGTAATGGACCTCTGTACCAGCAGCAATGCAATGACACAGGACAGCTCTGAGGGATTTATGGTAAAGAACGCTACCCACATCCAGAGGAAGGACTGCAGGAGAGGAAACATAGAAGAAAAACAGCTGCTTGAACACATGGGCTGAGGAGGACATGATTGGGGATGTGGACTGGAAACTACCACACCAATGCAACTACCAACAATTTGGAAATAGGTCTTGATCAAGGACACATGATAAAACCAGTGGAAATGTGTGTCAACCATGGGTGGGTGGAGAGCGGGGGGGTGAAGGGGAAAGTAGGAGTATGAATCATGAAACCATGTTAAAAACGAATATTAATAAATGTTTAAAAAATTATCAAAACTTTCTGTTATTGGCTAAGAAATAGAAAGGTAGATCAGTGGAACAGAATAGATATACAACAATAAGTAGTAAAAGATTATAATAACTTTGTATTTGGCAAAAGTGTAGGTCCTGATTGTTGGAATAAGAAATCACAATTTGGTAGAAATTGCTGAGACAACTTGAAAGTAGTTTTGCAGACAATATCTTACACCATTTACTAAAAGGGATACATGAACTAGATTTAAAAGGAGCTATCATAAGTAAATTAGAAGAACATGGAAAATATTACCTATCAGATTTACAGAGAGGAAAGGAATTTATAAGTAAAAAAGAGATGGAGAACATTGTGAGATATAAAATGGATAATTTTGAGTACGTTAAACTAAAAAGATTTTATACAAATAACACAAATGTTGCCAAGACTAGAAAAGAAAGAAAAGTCAGGAATTTTTTTCATAGTCTCTTACATAGAGGTCTTATGTTGAAAATATATGGAGAACTTGGTTGAATTTATGGGAATAAAAGCCATCCCCCAGTTGATAAATGGGCAAAACGAAATCCAAGTCATATATAGATAAATGAAAAAATACTTTAAATCGCTACTGACAAGGGAACTGCAAACCAAAAACAATTCTGAGATATCATCTCATACCCTTCAGTTTGGGTAAAATGACAAAAGGGCAAGATGACAAATATCTGAAGAGATGTGGAAAAGTTGGGATACTAATGCCCTGTTAGTGGAACTGTGAATTGATCCAACCATTTTAGAGAGCAATTTGGAATTATTCCCAGAGAATTGTAAAACTGTATATCTTTAGACCTAGCAATATTATTGCTGCATCTATTTCTGAAGAAGATAAGGGAAAGAACAAAATAACTTATATGTTCCAAAATATTTATAGCAGTTCTCTTTGTGGTGTCCAAGAACTGGAAATTGAGCGGATGTCCATCAATTGGAGTTGGCCAAATAGCATAGGAATGTGATGAAATGCTACTGTACCACTGGAAACCATGAGGAGATTAGTTTTGTTGTTTTTTTCTTTCCATTGGAAAGAACTATATGAGACAATGAAGAGTGAAATGAAACAAAGAATGTTATCTACATCTGCAGATTAAATATATGAAGAATAATTTATGAATGCTCACCTCTAGAAAATGAACCAAGAAATGGAAATATGTAAGACATAATCTATATATTTTGCCAGATAATACCTTCTATGGTGTGGAGAGGGGAAGGAGAGGTTGAATATAAATGATGAATTAATTAATTAATCGCCCATATATACTTATTTTCAAAAGTTATTTTGAAACTGATCCCAAAACTTCATCAGAAAAGTTTTGTTCGGGGACAGCTGGGTGGCTCAGTGGATTGAGAGCCAGGCCTAGAGACAGGAAGTTCTAGGTTCAAATCCGGCCTCAGACACTTCCCAGCTGTGTAACCCTGGGCAAGTCACTTGACCCCCATTGCCTACCCTTACCAATCTTCCACCTATAAGTCAATACACAGAAGTAAAGGGTTTAAAATTAAAAAAAAAATTTAAAAAAAAAAAAAGAAAAGTTTTGTTCATATGGCTTTTAACTGTATTGGTGATGTTAGTTTTATAACAATTTTGTTTTACCTTCATTTGTTTTATCTGCAAGAAACAGAAAAAAATATACTTTGAGTTGAGGAATTGGAATAGTAATTTGAGACATGTGATATAAGGGTAGCATACAGAAAAATTATATCTTTTTATAAAAAAACTAACTTTTTAAGATATTTGTTTTCTCAATTGTATTCTTAAAAAATCAACAACTTTTACACATTTTATATGGAACATTCAAATTTACTTAGGTATTTAGAAGTGCAGATACAATTCTTTGGGTTCTTTTGACTATATACTATGAAGTAAACAGAGTACTTAAAATAAAATATGCATTTTGTTTTGTTTTGTCAGAGAATTAGCTAAGAACTTATCCCCTCCTTTCTAAGCTAGTTGGACACACAAAAAACGTACTTCCAGTTTTAAAAAAATTCTTTTAAATTGATATTAAGAGCCTTTTAGAACTTACTTGAAGTTAATACTTGATAGAAACTAATATCCAGACATTTTCAGTAGATTCTTTTTAATCAATCTTTTGCACTCAGATTTTTTATCCTAAAATTTTTGTTGTTGTTCAATTGTTTCAGTCACATCCAACTCTGAGTGACTCTGTTGGGACTTTTTTTTTGCAAAGATACTTAAGTGGTATGCCATTTTCTTCTCCAGCTCATTTTACAGGTGAGGAAACTGAGGCAAACAAGATTAAATGACTTGCTCAGTCAGACAGCTAGTAAGAGTCTGAGTTCAGATTTGAATTCAGGAAGCAGAAGCTTCCTGACTCCAGGCCCAAAACTTTATCTACTGTCCCACCCAGCTAGCATCTAGCTAAAAACAATCCTAAAATTATTTAATGCTTATTTTAGTGGGAAAATAGATGGGACTCCACTTCTCACTGCTAAATATTTCATGTACTTGCTTGATACTTTGCATCTATTAGAAGGGTTGTAATGGAATGGCTATAAAAATTCCATAGCTTTACCTTTTATTAGTTACATTTTATTGGTGCCCTTTTTTGCTTCAGTCATTTGCCAATATATATCCTTAACAGCATAGAATTATCCCTCTTAACAAAGGAAAAGTTAAATAAAATTGCATGCAACATTCCAAACCTGTTGTCCTCCATCTCTCTCGGAATGTTATTGCATATTATTACATGTATTTCCAGGTCTAAGATTGATTATTTAGTTTAATCTGAGTTTAGCTTCCTTTTGATATTTTTGTTAATAGTACTCAATTTACATATGATTCTCTTTCTCCTGCTATTTTTTCTTTTTATTCATTCATATAAGTCCCCCAATATTTCTTGGAATTATTCACATTAATTATTTTTGATGACATATTAATTTTACATTACATTCATATGATATAGTTTATTCAATCATTCACTAATCTTTTGCCACATCTTTTATTCTAGTCCAGGGATCAGTTTTTATATAGCTCTTAAACTAAAAATGTTTTTATATTTTTAAATGGTTAAAAAACAAAAGAATAATATTTTATGATATGTTAAAATCATACAAAATTCTAATTTCAGCATCCATAAGTAAAGTGTTGTTGGATTATAGCCACTCCTTTTTATTTCCATATTTTCTAGGGCTGATTTCTTATTACAAGTAGTTGAGTAGTTGTAACAGAGATAAAAGTGGTAATCTCACTTTGTGTTTTGGCTTGAAGCACTGATTTTCACTGTGACTTAGTTATAACTTGAGAGTCTTTCCGGTGCTCTGGGTATCAAAATATTTTATTATTATTTTTATTACTAGTGCATACCTACATGTCACAGGAAGAGAAAAATGGACTTTGAATGTCTTATTTTGAGGCCCAGTAGAATGTGGATTATTTTGTTGCTAAATTGGATGGCAAGGTAATGTGTTCATTATACAATGACACTATGCTGTGCTAAAAGAATATATGTCAATATTACCTAAGTACTCATCACATTATTTCCAACTCAAAGGAAAGCAACAGTAAGAAAAATTTGTTGTTGTTGTTCAGTTGTGTCTCACTTTTCATGACCCTATTTGGTGTTTTCTTGACAAAAATAATGGACTGATTTGCCATTTCCTTCTCCAAATAATTTTACTGATGAGGAAAATCAGGCAAAGAGGGCTAAACCATTTGTCCAGGGTCACATAAGTATCTGAGACCAGATTTAAACTCAGGAAGATGAAGAGTCTTCCCAAGTCCAGGCTCAGCACTCCATCTGTTGGACCACCTAGCCAACCATGAGAAGAAAAATTAGAAAATTTTAAATGGAATGTCTCATCACAGCAGAATTTCTTGACAAAAGTAAAAAATAAAATTGAGGCTATAACCAAAATATGTTGGGTTTTTTCTGAGCAGCTCATTAGTTAGCCATGCAAGGAAGACCATTTACTTATGGTAACCTAATTAAATTATGTTTGATTGTAACACCTGAAGAAGTATGTCCAGAGAAAATGAATTTGTTTTAAAATGAACTTCTTTAAGACTATTAGCTTTTTGATGCAATTAAATCATATGGCCATGAACTGATATCATCATTTGATGGTCCTTATCTATGTGAAATGACATTTTCAAATATGAAATTTGTAAAATCACATTACAGGTCACATTAGCAGATAGACATTTGCCATTAATTTAGATGATAGAGAACATTCATTTTTAATCTCAACTAAGTGAAATGTTATTCTGCTCCCAAATAACTCAATTCTTTTTATTAGAAAATTTGTATCATGAAAACGTGTATGCTATTATCATTATATTTTGAATTTCATAAATAAAAATTTGTAGAAACTTGTTTTCTCTCTAGTTGTATAATATCCAGCATAATATCCTTAATGTTACCTTGGCCCATAAAATCTAAAATATTTACTATCTTGCCTTTTAAAGCTTGCTGACCCCTGTTCTAATCATTTTGCTATATATATTTTGGTGCATGTGATGCTGTTTTCCCCTCAATTCTACTTTTGCATAAAGATCTATGTGAATATGTAAATACCAATTCACATACAATTATCTTTAATGAAGCTGTTGTTGATAACAATAATGCTGTATACAATAATATATTTTTCTTTCCTCCTAAGCATACAAAGAATATAAGCATGAAACCTATTTTATTCATGTATAGCTAACATTTTTTATTTTTAGAATTTTTAAATTTTAATAACACATTTCCACATACATTTTGCAAAGTTATATGATCCATACTGATTCCCTCCCTTCTTCCCTCCCCTGGGTTATATGTGTATTATCATGCAAAACATATTTCCATATTATTTATTTTTGTGAGTGAATAATCTTATAAAACCAAAACCTCAAATCATATACCCTAATAAACAAATGATAAATGATACGTTTTCATCTGAATTTCCACTCCAACAGTTTTTTCTACACAAGTGGGTACCACTCTTCTTCATAAGTCCTCAGTTTTGTCCTGGATCATTCTATTGCTGTTAGTAACAAATTCTATCACATTTGATTGTTCTGAAATATATATATGTCCTTTTGCCTTCTGTCTTAGAATCAATACTATGTATTGGTTCTAAGGCAGAAGAGTGATAAGGGCTAGGTATTGAGGGTTAAGTGATTTGCCCAGGGTCACACAGCTAGGAAATGTCTGAGGTCAAATTTGAACCCAGGACCTCCCCTCTCTATGCCTGGCTCTCAATCCACTGAGCCACCGAGTTGCCCCCGTTCCACGATATTGTAGTTACTGTGTATAAGGTTTTCCTAATATTGCTTATTTTATATCAGTTCAATTAGGTCTTTCCAGATCTTTCAGAAATCATCCTGTTCATCATTCCTTATAGCACAATAGTTTTCTTTCAGCACTATATACCACAATTTGTTCAGCCATCCCCAGTTGAGGGTCATCCCTTTAGTTTCCAATTCTTTGTTACCACAAAAAGAGCAGCTATAAATATTTTTGTACAAATAGGTTCTTTCCCATTTTTCCTCACTGGGATACACCAAGAGTAATATTACTGGATTAAAAAGTATGCATTCTTTTATAGCCCTTTCTGCATAATTCCAGATTGCCCTCCAGAATGGTTGGATCAGTTCACAACTCTGCCAGTAATGCATCAGTGTCCCAATTTTGCCACATTCCTTCCAACATCAATTATTTTCCTTTACTGTCTTATAGGTCAATCTGATAGATGTCAGGTGATACCTCAAAGTTGTTTTAATTTACATTTCTCTAAATTAATAGTAATTTTTCATATGATTATTGATTGCTTTGATTTCTTCAATTGAAAACTAGCAATTAATATCCTTTGGCCATTCATCAATTGGGGAATGACTTGGATTCTTATAAATTTTACTTAGTTCTTTATGTATTTGAGAAATGAGAGCTTTATCTACATCTAAGTTCTAATGGCATATTTCCAAACTTCTACAAGTGTTAGAAGCTAAAGGATTCCTGGGCTGGAGAGCCAGTTATTTTCAACTCCTCCCATCCATTGCAGTTTCTCTTTAATCAATAACAGTGACCCAAAGCCATTGGCTTCAGCAGTTTCCATTATAGCCTTTCTTACTTATAAGTGGGACTATGAAGAAAGGGGGAAAAAGCACTTAAGTGCCCACTTTGTCCCAGAAACTATGCTAAGCATTTTATAAATATTATCACTTGATCCTAACAACAACCCTGGGAGGCAGGTACTATTGTTATCCTTGTTTTATAGTTGAGGAAACTGAGGCAAACAGAGACTGAGTAACTTGCCATGGGTTTCACAGTTAGTGTCTGAGATCATATCTGAACTCAGATGTTCCTGACGCCAGCCCCAGCTCCCTGTATACTATGGCACCACCTAGCCATTGTGATAAGGGTTTCTTTTGGATCATATTTACTTGGTCTGTGCATATGAAAGGTTATAAAGTAAAATTAACAAAATATCTTTGCAATCCAGTTCTGAGCCCATATACAATATTTTTCCTAGCAGTATATTATTGTATTATTTTATATTGTTTTTATTATGTACAACCCTTTGTCCAAGAACAAATAGACACACATAAATCATTATACTAATAAGGATAATGTTCTGGAAGAAACTATTTTCTTTAAAGAAAGTGGTAAAATAGAAAACATTGCAAATGAAGGAAGATTTTTGTTTTGTTTTGTTTTTAAACTGATTCATCTATTCTTTGACATAGAATAAGAGGGCAGGGAGAAGAGACAGAAGATGGACTGTGGAATCTACTGGGTTCTGTTTCCACAGCTCTACTAAAAGAACAATCAGAGACTTCCGATTAAGATGGAGGCAGAGTAAGGAGCAGCTGCTCAATCTCTCCTAACCAAAGCATACAGGACTCCTCAAGGGGACATGAAAATGAATCCAGACGAACGGAGGGACCCCACAACAGGGCACAGCATTGAAGGTACGTGGAATCGGGGCATTTCCACACTATAAAGGGGTGAAACAACTCTCACTAAAATGCGAGAGGAAGAAGCCCCTCCAATTTCCAATTTGGAAATAGGTCTTGATCAATGACACATGATAAAACCAGTGGAAATGTGCATCGGCCATGGGTGGGGGGAGAGGGGGGGTGGTGAAGGGGAAAGTAGGAGCATGAATCATGTAACCATGTTAAAAATGAATATTAATAAACCTTTAGAAAATTAAAAAAAAACAATCACTCTTATTGCCTTTTCTTGTCATAGTGACACTGAAGCTCCCTAACGTGGCACTTCTGGAAGTCCTTACTTACCTCTCTCCCATCTCCCCAAACTGTGCTTGTTCACTTCTCACTTCTTGTAAAGTTTCAGCTGTCTCCTTCTCTTAGGATGAAGGATTTTAGGACATCATTCTTTCAAGATAGTCACAGAGCCTAGGAGGTCGGGTAGGCAGATATTGGGAAATCTGTGTCTAGTGGTGGACACCAGTTTCCAATGTCTAGGTACATACACAGATATATATGTGCTTGTACATGTGTTCACATGTATGTGTGTGCATATGTATGTGTGTATGCCCAACCTCCAATGCATAAAAAATTGACATAAAACTATAACTTCTAGTTTTGCCAAAAGTATGCAACTGGGATGTGCTTTCATTCAAATTTCTAACTACATTAGACATTATTATGTCCTGATTTTAAAGTTGAAACTGAGTCATATCTCTGAATCCAAAGTAGAGATTTCTTTTTTTTTTCAAAGTTGATTCTTGTGTGCCCCTGTACTACAAAGCAATGGATTTGGGGCGGGAAGTTTCTGAATCATATTTGCTTAGTCTGTAAAAATTGACAAGTTCAAGTTTTAATACCTTCCTACTCCTCCTAACTAGGCAACATAAAAGTATGAACTTAATTTTCTAAAGCTGTGCACGTCACCAGAATTATTCTTGCAATGACCTTTCTCCATTCCTCTGTTACTATGTGGTACAGGGAGTAGGAGGGAGAGACCAAGCTTAGCTGCTGGAGAATCCACTGGAGAGAGAAGGGAAGGAATGTGATAGACACAGCTGTGGCAGAGGAATTACATGCTCAGAACTGGAGAAATGCCAAGATAAAATGGTAGCACTGACCCTTGCTGAAGCCAAGTTCATCTACCCTGCCTTGAAATAAGTGACATGCAATGAGAAAAGGTTTGAGAGATTCCTATCAGGAACAGGATAGCTCAAAACACAGGAAACATCAGCACTTCTGTTTTTGCCTCAGTCCATGTCCCAGACTGGCCTAAGGAGTGAAGATGCTAATTCCACTCAGATTCCTAATCTCTATCTCCTTGCCAGAGATCTCAGGTCCTGAATTCCTATAGAGTTCTTGAGTCTTTATCTTCTGATCAGCTCTCCTCATTTTGTGACCAATCAGTGAGTCTAAATTCTTTTGCACTGAGAAGGAAGAGTTGCCAAAGTTTCCTGAAGTGGAATTTATATAAAAGGTTAAAGCTATGAGACTTGGAGTAAAAAAAAAATTTAAAGACATTTCAAAAGATCAGAGACAAATTTGGTCCTAGACACATGAGAGAACTATAACACTGTAGCATTCTCTCTATGAGCCTCTCTATAGAGCTTGTCTTCTGGATAGAAATTAATTAGCACCATCTGTTGCAGTACTGATGGGTCAGTGATAGTAAGAGGACCTAAAATGTATCCGGAAACTGAGGAAAGAGCAGTAGCCTGAGGGGAGCTACTTGGGTTGAAAGACCATTATAGAAAAGATCAAGAGACCTTGCATGGCAACACCGATGTAGAGGAAGGAACCCTGACCCTCACCTGTTAATGGGTCTCCACTTATGTTGTAAGTCACAGAAACCATACAGATTTCTAGAGAGAAGTGGTACACTGGAGGAAGTCCTCTGAGTCTCTATGGATTCAAATGCAAGTTTGAATATGTCTTACACTGAGAAAATAAAGTATACATAATGTATGTGTTTCCCATAGGAGGTAAATATATTTTCACATGAATTGTCTAAATGCACCTAGCAGGGAGGCATGAATATCTCCAGAATTTCACATACCTCTCTCCAGGTAGAAATTGATTCCTGTCTGGAGGAAAGCCAAAGAAAGGACCATGAGCTGGCTACTCTGGTCTCCTCAGAGATTACTATATCTATGTCCTATTGTTATATCTATATATCCTTGTAAATATATTGCTATTCTGGGGAAATAATATCTTTGTTAAGTTAAAGCTAATTTCCTGGTCACTATCCTTTAAAGAGGAAAGACTGCAGTTTATACCAAATGCTTGTGCTCTCTCTCTCTCTCTCTCTCTCTCTCTCTCTCCTTCTCTGTTCTCTGTGTGTGTCTGCCTTTCTTTCTCCATAAACACACACATACATATATATACACATATAAATATTCTCTTTATTATATTATGGCTATACATTTCTATATATTGTTCACATGAATAGCTTAAATTTCTCTTTATATAAATATGTGTGGGTGTGTATGTGTAATATATTCACATGTGTGTCATTTTCTCTGTGTTCCAAAGGTACCTGAGTTACACTGGCCATAATTAAGTCCAAAATAGCTGTTTTCCTTACTTTTTTCTTGTAACATCTAAGAGAGGAAATAGCAAGGCATTTGCCAAATGTACTACTGTTAGTATGATTACATTTCCAGTAGAATTTGGATGGCTAAAACCCATCAACTATACTATTTCTTGCCTTCTTTTTTTTTAGCCAATTCTGTATGAGAAAAGCATCATCCTTTTAACTAACCTCCCTGTAGTATACTTCCTCAGAAATATAAAGTCTACTTTTTTCTTCTTTTATCTCTATCCAAATTCTCTTCCTTTAAGAGGCTCCAAGAGGTTGTGGGAAAGTAGATACATTAATGCACTGTTGGAAGAGCTATGAAATTAGTCTAAGCCTTTTGGGAAATAATTTGAGACTAATAAAGAAGTAAACTGTGCGTATCCTTTGACTCAGAGGTAACATTACTGATCATATGCCACAAATAGGTCAAAGACCTATTTGTCTTTGAATTAAAAAGGGCCATTTATAGCAAAGGTTTTGTAGACAAACTTTTTGTTGTGGTAAAAAATCTAAAAATAGAGTGGATGCCAATCAATTGAGGAATGGATAAAAAAAATCTTGGTATATGTGAGCAAGGGGTCCTTAATAAATGATGAGTAGAAAAGATTCAGTACAACTAGTCAAGACATATCTAGAGGCAAAGCAAAGTAAACAGACTAAGAGAACAATTTATACAATATCCACAATATCAGAAAGGGAAAATAACATTAGAAAACCTCAGAACTCTGATCAATACAATGAGACGTCCTGACTTCAGAGGACTGGTGGTGAAATAAACCTCCTACATTAAAAGGAGAATTGAAGGACTTCAGGCATGGGATGAGGTATATGCGGTCAGACATACATTTGTTTTGCAAAATTCATATGTCTTTGTTACTATAACCCACCTTTTGGGGTATAATCCAAAAGCTGGACCCAGGTGGGCCACCCAAATGGTGAGTCCTTCAATTCAAGATTAGGAAGCTCTTATTATAGAGTTCTTAAATTTTTTTGATGTCATGGACCCTTTTGACAATCTGGGAAAGCCTCTGGGACCCTATTCAGAATAATGGTTTTTTAATTTTTTTTTAAACCCTTACCTTCCGTCTTGGAGTCAATACTGTGTATTGGCTCCAAGGCAGAAGAGTGGTAAGGGTAGGCAATGGGGGTCAAGTGACTTGCCCAGGGTCACACAGCTGGGAAGTGTCTGAGGTCAGATTTGAACCTAGGACCTCCCATCTCTAGGCCTGGTTCTCAATTCACTGAGCTACCCAGCTGCCCCCAAGAATAATGTTTTTAAATATATAAAACAAAATTCATAGAAGTCCAAGGGAAATCAAGTATGTTTAAATAGGGGAATAAAAAATGTTTTTTTTCATTCCTAGTCCTTGACCTATTGGAGTGTTTTTCAGACATGACCTGAAGACAAAGCTCACTGGGCTGCTTTTTCTGACCTTGGGAAAGGGGCTTGTGGCTAGGAGCCAAAGAAATCAAAAGAAGACAAGCAAGAAAGATGGGAGAAGCAACAGGGAAAAGAAAATAGGCAATCAGATGAAAGTCTGCAGTTAAGAATCAATAGTTGAGGCAGTGAGGATGGTGCAAGTAGAACTCTCTGTATGGTGAACCCTAAACTGTGGATCTTTTGGGGAATAGAGACAGAGGGAGGTGACCTTCCTTACCCTGACTTCCCTTTGATTCCTCTTTGACTCTCTACACAGTGTCTGATGCATTAAGATATGTTTACTTACTTTAAAACTCCAAACTTCCCTCTGTGCTTGGTAGGGATTAAATTTTGTTCAACAGTTTACTTTGTTTCTTCAACTAGAGAAAAATGACAAAGCTTTTGAAGAATAAAAATGCTAAGCAGTATGTGTGTTTTATTTATGCTTCATAAATAAAGGAGAAAGATTGTATTACGTAACACTGGGAGATGACAGGTTTGCTCATCAGAAGCAGACCTGTGGGCTTATAGCTAGTTTATAACAATAGTACAGAGGAAGAGGTCAAGCCATATTGACTTGTTATAAGTCTGGCATATGAATTCAATCAACAAATATTTGTTTATTTAAACTTTTTAAATTTTTTTCAATTACACATAGAAACATTTTTAATAATTGTTACTGACATTTTGCAATTCAGATGCTCTCCTTTCCTTTCTCTCCTTCTCCCCTCCTCAGGTGATAAATAGTCTGATATCAATTATACCAATGCTATCATACAATACATATTTCCATATTCTTCATAACATGAAAAAAGACACATATTACAAATACAAGAAAAAACTCATGAAGGAAATAAAATGAAAATGGAATGCTTTCAGCTACAATCAGACTCCAACAGTTCATTCTTTGTGGATAACATTTTTCAGTATGAGTCCCTTGTGGTTATCTTGGAACCTTGCATTGTTGATAATAGTTTAATCCTTTACAGATGATCATCATATTCTGTTTTTATTACAATATACAGGGTTTTGATTCTGCTCACTTCATTTTGTGCCAATTCATATTAAGTTTCCAGGTTTTTTCTGAACTCATCCTGTTTATCATTTCTTATGGCACAATAGTATTCTATTACAATCATATACCAAAACTTGCTTTGCCATTCTCCAAATTGATGGACATCCCCTCAGTTTTCAATTCTTTGCTACCACAAAATGAGCTGCTACCAATATTTTCTCAACAAGTATTTGTTAAGCATCTACTCTGTGCTAAACTCTAGAAATACAAAGAAAGGCAAAAGATAGCGCTGGCTTTCAAGACGTTCCCAATTTGACAAGGGACAACAACTGCATGCAAAGTCTTTTCAGGGGTAATTTCAGAGGGAAGGCAGAAAGACTAAAGAAGACTAAAAAAGGCTTCTTGTAGAAGATATAACTTTAGTTGAGACTTGAAGGAATTCAAGGAAGCTAAGATATGGAGGTGACAACATAGAACATTCCAGGAACGGAAGATAGCTAATGAAAAAACTTGGAGTAGGAGATAGAATGTTTTGTTCAAGGAAGAGTAAGGAAGCTAGGGTCACTGAATTACAGGCCACATGGAAGGGAGGAAGGTATAAGAAGAACAGAAAGGCTGGAAGGGACCAAATTATGAAGAACTTTAAAAGCTAAAGAGAGGATTTTATATTTCATCTTATAGGTGATAATGAGCCACAAGATTTTACTAAGGAGTTGATGACACAGTCAGATCTTTGCTTAAGGAAGATCAACATAACTGTACTGTAACTGACAAAGCACTTTACAAATACAAAATCATTTTACTTTATCCTCACAAAAACCTGAGGAGGTAGATACTGTAAGAGTTGGAAGGGAACAAATCTAGGATTCAATCAAGCACACATCTGGGATTTGGAGCTAAAGGTGGCCTCATGGAATCTTGAGGAGGTAGATACTATTATTATCTGCATTTTACAGATGAAGAAGAGGAGTCCAGGGTTAAAGGTTAAAGGAGACTAACCAGGAAGCTATTGCAATTGTCCAGGCATGATTAATAGACCATCCCTCCCTTGTCTTGTGAGGGTAATTTGTTCTGAAAAAAAAAGAAGAAAACTGAAAACTCCTAGGGTGAATTCTCATAATTCAAAATATAATTACATTTATTAATTCAATGGGGTAAAATTTGTATTCCTAGGTGCCCAAAGTAACCTATTTATACTACAGCAACACCAAATCCCATCAAGATAGACACAGTTATTGGCTTAATAATAAGAAGGTCTCATAACACAATACTGTGGTTCAAACCACATCAACCTGCTCAAATAGAATGAGTTATTTTTTGCTTTACTCTACCTAAGGCCTTATTTTTTTTCTTTCTTTGGATCTATCTCAGTTGGATTTTCCAAATTGCCCCCACCCACCCAGGAAGTAGGACCTTTTGAAAGCAGGTACCAAAAAGCCTTGGATTCTTGAATCCCAAGATATTTCAGTATATTGCATTTATTGCTGCTTAGTAATTTTTCAGTTTTGTCTGATTCTTGGTGATGCCATTTGGGGTTCTCTTGGCAAAGATGCTAGAGTAGTTTGCCTTTTCCTTCTCCAGCTCATTTGATAAATGAGGAAAATGAGGCAAACAAAATGACTTGCTCAAGGTCACATAGCTAGTAAGTATCTGAGATAGGATTTGAACCCAGGAAGATGAGGCTTTTTGATTCCAACATTCTATCCACTGCTTAGTTTCCCTAACATATTGCATGTGGCTTAATAATAGCATGTGTTCATGTAATACTTGAAGGTTTGCAAAGCACTTTATGAATAAAAAATCATTTTATTTTATCCTTTCAAAAACCCTAGGAGGTAGATACTATTATTATCCGCATTTTACAGAGAAAGAAGAGGAGTCGAAGGTTAAATGGCTTGTCTGGGGCGTCACACTTCCAGAAAGTGTTTGAATTTCAATATGAACTCCAGGTTCAGCATCCTATCCATCTTCCAGGGAGATAACTCCCTGCCTGAGTACTAAACAACTTGTTCCCAGGAACCAGAGAAAGAGGGAGGAGTTACAGCCAACTATAAAACAACTTAAGATATAAGAACAAATCCCTCTTAACTCATGGTGACATGCATGGGAAGGCATGGAGGAAAGGAACAACTCAGTATTTTATCCTAAAGGAGTATTACTTATCCCTGCTCCCTCTTTGGTGACCAGTTTGACCACATGCACCCCTTGCCACTTCCCTAATATGTACATTGTGCCTGATAGTCAGTAAAGGAAAGAAAGAGAGAAATAGAAATCCAGGACCATTATAGATGTAAAGGGACATCTGGTAACCTAGTACTAAGGCATTTAAATGAAACTCTTCCTAAAATTAAATTCTCAAAACCTGACTGTACCTTTAGTCTAGCTTGAGAGCTAGTAAAGACAGTAGAAAAAGAAGGAAGCAAAGGTGTTTTTATTTTACTTGTCAAGGCAACAGTAACTGTCTGGGATACTGAAAAGAAAATCAAGATCCCTGGCAAAGGAGGGCACTAGGAGGGACCACTGAGTAAGTCATGCCTCCAGAGAGGAGTGAGTCTAGAAGTTGTGACCTTTTGAAGGTGTTGGGTGGCAATGTGAACTGACAGCTTTGCCTGGCCAGCTCTTCAGCACCACCTGCTGTCTTCACGAAAAAGTTAAACCGAATGGAGTCAGAAACAGAGGGGAAAGTGAAAAACAACAACAAAGCATGTTTTAAAAAATACACCTCTGGTCATGGTTCACATTTACCCTTTTAATCCCTGAACTTTTTTATTTTAGTTTTCCTAAGATCTAGGAAACATATACCTGCACTTTAATATTTGTGGATTTACATGTAAGTATTTAATTTCCCTTTACTTAACACTAATCTTATTTCCCTTTTATTGGATCTGTTACTTTTTTAGAGGATATGTCCTTCTATTACCATATTCCATTAATGACTCACAGACCACCAAATCCTAATGATAATCATCATTGTATTTATTTATTTTATTTTAAATTTTAAGTGAAGTTCATTTATTACTGTGCTCTTACAAGGATTACTATAAGTATTATTCACAACCAGCTTCTTAGTTATTTTTACATTCAAAGTATTGGGAAAAATCTTTAATAGCAGCCTCTTTTCATGACATATTTTGTCCTTTTTGGGGTCTATTTTCAAAACTCTCTATATATGTGTGTATGTGTGTGTCTGTGAATGAGTGTGTTTCCTCTAATCTTCAAAATTCATTTCAAAGAAGTTTTATTAGACCAGAGAGTCTTGCCAAACAAATTCTTTAAAATCATCATGAGGTAGATTTTATTCCTTTAATCTGCCATGAACTCTTAGGCCATAATCCAGGAAATAAAACCTACCTCATGCATATGACCAACTATTTTCTCCCCCTTCATAAATCACAAGCATCAAATGGAAGAAGACATGAGCAGGACATCTATTGTGAAGATTAAAATTAATATGCAAAATACTAAACATTATATTTATAAATATTTTATTAATAATAAACTAAGAAAAGAGACTAACAAAAAGGTACTAACCAGCTTGCTCCCAGGAACCAAAGTGAAAGAGAGAGGAGTTACAGCTAACTATAAAACAATAATGTGACCACACAAATGTAGAAGCACAGGAGAGATTAAAGGGGATTTTGGAAAAACTAAGGGACTTATGAGGGATGAAGTCCAAGGTTCAAAATTTCCATTTATACATACCCCCTGTGATCCTTTGGGAGACCAGTCTCCCCAATGGATCATAAAAACATAATCAACATATAAATTGCAATAATGTGTGGATAAAAGGAAAAAAAGAACAAAATCAATGATTGCTACATTAACAAAAAGCCAATTTGGGAGCAGTACCCTTTGCCATAAAAGTATACATTCAAAACAAATGATTTCAACACCCCAAAGTTCAAATTCACATCCCAAAGTTCAATTCTAGATCTTCTTGATGCAGTGTGGTCTTTGCAGACATCTTCATGGTGCCTTCTCCAAACAGGTTCTTTGTCTGGATTCTGAGAGGTATCAAATTTCTTATCTTAAAATTTCCTAAATTCAAATCAAAGCTCACAACAATAACAAAGTTCCCACTGAGGTGGATAATAACACAGGGATCATTCAGGGATACATGACTGAGTTATAAGGTACATGAATCAATTGCAAAAGAAATAAAAAACATAAAAAAATCCACATACAAGAGAAAAAAGAACTTGTGGATGAAATAGAAAATGTCAGTCTTGTGTCTAAAAAAATCTAAGTAAAGGAAAAATAAAACTATAACAGGACCTTAATTAAAGTGATTTAAATAATTTAAGTAATTATGCACTTTCCCAATCAGTAGCCAGGACTACAGAAAGTTTGCCAAACTTATAAAAGACAGAAAAGAGACTAGATTATAGGAGCCAGAATGGTAACCAGAATGAGCTGCTTGGATAGAATGTGATTCAGAGGAAGTCCCGTGTCTTAACATATGTTAAGCGCTGCAACCTTGAACCCCAAACAAGTTCAAGTCCTCTTGTCTTGGCTCAAAATTATGCAGGTCAGCTTTGTGCTTCTTTGGCACTATGCGATGGCTCTTTTTATATCCTCTTCTTCTGGAATCAGATGGAATTATTAAGCAAAGTCCCATAATTATTTTAAAAAATCAATGGAGTTCTTTGATGGCTTGTTCAATTTCTTTTTCTGATATGGAATTATTTAGGTATTGTATTTCTTCTGCTGTTAATCTAGGCAATTTATATTTTTGTAAATATTTGTCCATATCTCCTAAATTGTTTTATTTATTGCCATATAATTGGGCAAAATAGTTTTTAATGATTGCCTTAATTTCCCCTTCATTAGAGGTGAGGTCTCCCTTTTCATCTCTAATACTGTCAATTTGGTTTTCTTCTTTCCTTTTTTTATTAGATTGACCAGTACTTTGTCTATTTTATCTGTTTTTTCAAAATACCAGCTTCTAGTCTTATCTATTAATTCAATAGTTCTTTTACTTTTGATTTTATTAATTTCTCCCTTAATTTTTAGTATTTCTAATTTAGTTTTCATCTGGGGGTTTTTTTATTTGTTCACTTTCTAATTTTTTGAGTTGCATGCCCAATTCATTAATCTCTGCCCTCCTTAATTTGTTAATATATGCACTCAAGGATATAAATTTCCCCCTGAGTACTGCCTTGGCTGCATCCCACAGAGTTTGTTAGGATGTCTCATCATTGTCATTCTCTTCGGAATAATAAACTGGAGGAATTCCATGTGAACTGGAAAGACCTCCAGGAATTGATGCACAGCGAAAGGAGTAGAACCAGAAGAACACTGTACATAGAGACTAATATACTATGGTAAAATCGAATGTAATGGACTTCTGTACCAGCAGCAATGCAATGACACAGGACAGTTCTCAGGAATTTATGGTAAAGAATACTACCCACATTCAGAGGAAGACCTGCAGGAGAGGAAACATATAAGAAAAACAACTGCTTGAACGCATGGGTTGAGGTGGACATGATTGGGGAATGTAGACTCAAAACTACTACGCTAATGCAACTAACAACAATTTGGAAATAGGTCTTGATCAATGACACATATTAAAACCAGTGGAAATGTGCATCGACCATGGGTGGAGGGAGAGCAGGAGGTGAAGGGGAAAGTAGGAGCATGAATCATGTAACCATGTTAAAAATGAATATTAATAAATGTTTAAAAAATCAATGGCATCATTCTATAGTTTAAAGCTTTTGGGGTATGCATTAATATTAGAACAAATGTGTTTTAAACTTGTTGTAAGAAAATTTTTTTATATTTAATATTGATAATGTGTTCAAGTACAAAAATGAAAGAGAAAGAAACTCAAAACTGTATTGTACATATAAGGGGAAAAAATAAAAGAATGTTTTAAAGATAAAAAACATATAGCTTAGAATCAGCGGAAGGTTTCTCACCCAAAAAATGAGATGCAATTTCCTTTTAAACTTGGTCATGAACTACTGTGAATACAAATTATTTTACAGAATAACAGATTTATAAAAACAATAATATAGTAGACAATGTATGTTCAAATAAAGTACCAAATTCCCAAAATTCAAAATAGCTCAGTTATTGACAATAGCAAACAAACCCATTATTATATAGAATTTATATGAGTTTATAGATAGCCACTTGCTGTGTGATGTTTAAAAAATCTATACTTGTCACAAATTCTACAGGTATAGCAAATCTTTCAACCTTGTTAATTGCTGTTGAAACCTATTTGGGTCTAAAACATCACCAAGAATGTTAGATCCTTCTGGTGGGAAAGTAAATTAAAATAAAAAAATTAAAATATCATGCATGCAAGAGTTCTTTTTGGCTTCCTGCTGTATACATATGAAAACCTATCATCCATTCAAAAGGTATCTAAAGTCATTTCTAAAGACTCCTTAGAAAATTACAATTTAAATTCTTAAGTCATTATGTTCTCCAAGGTTGTATAAGTAGTATGTGACCTCGATAGTTAAGATGACAAATCCAGGATACATAAGACTTATGAGCTTTTTACAGCTTAAAAATTTTTTTTTGTATAAGATGTTCATGGACTTTTTACAATGATATGTTGTTCATTAAAATAATAGGGGAATAATGGTACAGATAAAGAATAATATAACAGAATAGATATTAATTAGATTAATATAGATAAACTTAAAAAAATTAAATCTTAAAGAAATTAGCAAATACAATAATAAAACAAATGACAAGTTACAAGCAGTGTAGTAAAAAATCCTTTTTACCAGTCCCAATAGGCTTGTTTACTATCTTGAGGGGAAAAGCTCAAAATAATTAGCAAGCAATAACTTTCAGATCTCTTTTTAAGGTTGTTTCCCTTCCTCCATATAAATCAATCATTCAGATTTCATTTGTTAGAACTCTGAATTTCATCATAGTGAGAGCAAATTCTGCACAGATCATAGTATGCAGGACCCTCATAATGGGTATGGGTAAACCAAAAAACCAAAGGGGTGTGAGGAGAAGAATTTCTCCCCTGAATCTTAAGATTAGTCAAGCTCTCATCTGCAAGGAATTCAATCAGCACATAAAAAACCCTGGAAAAGAATTAAACAGATTCAAACTGCACTTTGTAACTTTAGGAACTCAAACTATTGTTTCAGAGTTTCAAGTATGCTTTCAAATAGCATTATTCCAAAAAAAAAAAAAAACCACTGAATGGAAGTTTGTTTACATATTTAACACAAAAGGCAAAATCTAGCTGGATAACAACAGAGGATTTGCATATGAGAGAAGGAGCCAAAAGGTAGAGACAAAGTCCCCCAAACTTCTACTTCAAATCTACTGATTTAGTCTCTCTGACCTCAAAAGAAAAAAAAATGCTGAAAAGTCCAAGTTGCAAGTCTTTCTTAGCCAGGAGTCAAGGATCAGTTTAAGACTTCAGGTTAAAAAATGGTAGCACAGGCTGGAAAACCCATGTGGTGGGGGAAGGGATTGGAGTTCTTACCAGTCTATTAGAAAAAAGCAGTTCTGATTTGCTAGTATTGGCAGGCTGCAGGCTGGGTGTGAAAAGGCAGAGGCAGCAAAAGCAGAAGGACTGGTGGGCAGAGTCTGCAGTGGCCAAGATGGGGCAAAAGCAGGCTGAGTGGCCAGGAAAGGAAAAAAACCTGCAGGAGCATAGGGCAAGAAAGGGAAATCCCAGCTCTCGGCTCTCAAGCAAACTTACTAATTATACTGAAAATCTATTAAAAAAATACTTGATAATTCTGTCCCTTCATGGCTGCCAAAATGTGAAGATTAAAATTAACATGCAAATACTAAATATTATATTTATAAACATTTTACTAATAATAAAGTAACAAAAGAGACTAACAAACTCGCTCCCAGGAACCAAAGAGAAAGAGAGAGGAGTTACAGCCAACTATAAAACAATAACATGATCACGCAAATGTGGAGGTGCAGGAGAGATTAAAATTTTGGGAAAACTAAGGGACTTATGGGGGATGAAGTTCAAGGTTCAAAGTTTCCATTTATATACTATGCTTCCAAGATCTTTGTTTTCTTACCCAGAATTTCAAAGCCTGCATAGAAACATTTGACATTCAAGGTCCTTCATCACCTATATCAACTTTCCCCTTTGTTGGCCTCCTTGCTGTTCTCTAACAAGATGCTCCATGTTTTGACTCCTGGCATTTTCTTTGACTGTTCCCCCAAGCATGAAATACTCTCCCACCTTATCTCTGTCTCCTGGATTCTCTGGCTTCCTTCAAATTACAACTGAAATTGTTGTATTTCTTTTTTAGGATTTGTATTACTTTTGTAGGAAGTCTTTCCCCAATCCCTCTTAATTCTATTGCCTATTTATTATTTCCTGTTTGGCCTGTGTATTGCTTGTTGGTAGGTAGTTGTTTGTCTCCTTTATTAGAATAGGAGTTCCTTGATGGCAGGGATTGCATTTTGTCTCTTTTTCTATCCATAATGCTTGCCACATAGTAGGTACTTACTAATGCTTATTGACTGACTGATGGTTATGAGCTCCTTTCCCATCCAGGATACCCATTCTAGAGTGTTAAAATTTACTACTTTAGGTTTCTACATTACTACTCCTACCTTAATTGAATCAGGCAAGGAACATTAACCAGGAAAAACTGAGGCTCTGGAAAGCACAATAAAAATTAGTAGCAAAGAGATGGCTTTCTGGGGAGCTTACCTGCAACGGAGATATTTTAGCACTTGAATTGCTAATCTGCAAATAAATTAATTAAATATTGGCAGGGAGCAGAAGCAACACTTCTCGTATTGTACGTTTGGGAGATTTTCCTGCTTGACAATCTCTCCTAATGTTTTTAATGAATTGCTACCTTTCTCTAAAATTAAAGGTGACCAAGAAACCATAGATTTCACAGGGCTAACCGTAGGCAAAAATTTGAGATAAGTGAAGTTTCTTTTTGATTCTTAATTATGTTATTGTTCTTTTAGCTATTACATCTTCTTTTTAGTTCTATCGTCCTATCGTCAGGAACCCATCCAGACCTGCTCTCTGAGGCAAGATTCCATGTTCAGAATCTTCCTTCATTGCCTTTCCTTATTGGAATTTACATCTTTCTTTCATTACTCACTAATCTAAATTTGCTAAGGTGATAATCAATGCCAATGGGTTAATGTATTACTCCTCTTACTTAACATAACATACTTGCAATTTGCTGCAGATTGGATGAACAACAGGCAGGTGACATAAAGTATTGCATTGGCCTTGCCATTCATCCTTGGTGTATGCTCTTCTTTCTACAAACCTAAAGAAAAGCAGTCTATCAATGAATTAAAAACTGAGGAAGACTCTATAAAGCTACACAAAATATCCTTAATCTAGCCTCCAGATGGCTTGAGTAAGAAGGAAACTTTCCCTGATCCAGATTCTATATTGATCAAAGAGTAATATTGAATATACCTCTGAATTATTAGTGAGAATCAATTACTCCACTCTCTCTTTATTTCTAAAAAGAGTGTTCTGGAGTCAGCTCCAACCCTCTAATTTTCAGTATAAACATTTATACCTTTCAAATTGTTAAGAAACTATATTTGTTTTATTGTTTTTATCGTCTAGATTTAAGAAACTAATGAAGATGTAAAAATAATAAGATGGATTAAAATTAAAACTTGTATGTCTTTTTTTTCCCCCGGGGAACTGGTCGATAAACATTTATGAGTATACCCCTGGCTTTGCCTGGTTGTTTTCTGTATGTATATGACAAAAGTAATAGACCCTCATTTAATCACATGATTTATTAAACATAGCAAATGAAAACTGTAAAGAAACTGTAAAGTGCTACACTCATATGCTGCCTTAAGGCTAATTATCCACTCCTCTTTGCTTTCTCACTTGTTTTGAAACCTAGGGGAAAGTTTGTTTTTACCATATACTTCTTCATATCATGACAAGGTGAAAAGAGGGAAGAATATATGTGTATGTCCAGGGCATGAACTGAAAACCTCTAAGTGTAATTACAAGACAAGAACAGCATGGAGAGAGGTTAATTCCCTACCATGACCACCTCTTCTCCATGCTCCATGTTTCCAGAGTTTCCAGCACTCTGGAGCACCATTCAATCTGATTCTAGGCTGCTTCCACAAAAGTGCTCCTCCTACTGATCCTGATTGCCACATATTAGAGTTTTGAGCCATGGAATATGCTGCCACAATTAGTTTTTTTTAATAACCTTTACTTTCTGTCTCAGCAACAACTTTAAGACAAAGGGGAAAGGCAAAGCAAATGGAGTTAAGTGACTTGCCCAGAGTCACATTTGAACCTAGGTCCTCCCAACTCTAGGACTGGGCCTCTCTCCACTGTGGCATTTAGCTATCTCAACAGTTTGGTTTTGGCCCTCCTTTTGTCAGCACTAGTCAAAGGAAAGGGAGGCATGATTTGCAGCAATGATTTACACAGAGGTTCAGCCCTTCCCCCCATCAACCCTCTGCCTAATGGCAAATATCTCATTCCCCTTTGCAGCATTTTTCTTTACTTTGTTCCCTCCTACTTTGATCATGGACTGAAAGGGCAAAAAATAAAAAAGAGGAATGGTGCTTCAATGGTGCAAGGAAGACCTGTGCATACTCATAAAAGTCTCAAAACCTTTTTCCTCTTTTCCAGTGGCTTCACATTCCCCTTGAGGTGGTCTGTTAGAGGCATCCTAGAGGGAATGGTAAGTGAGAAAATAAAATATGGAACTAACCAGAAAAGCTCTTTGACTTTCCTTTCTCCCTGGTCTTTGGAGCAGATGACAGTCCAAAACAGACATAAGGATGTGCCATGGATCCTCTAGCATGGAAACTATTATAATGGTGGTATCCAAGTACAAAAGAGTGAACACTACTAGTTGGAAGTTCAGTTTCTATGATGTGAAAAAGAGATAAAATAGTTGATGTTATGAAGAGCAAAAATTGGACTTGGCATGAGCCCTAAACTAATTGGAGTTATGAGAGTAGGATTAGCTCAGTGGTCTGTGGTTATTTAATCATTTCACTTGTATCTGACTCCTTGTGACTTCATTTGTTGTTTTGTTTTTGGATTTTTTTTGGCAAAAATACTGAAGTAGTTGACCATTTCCTTCTACTATTCATTTAATAAATGAGGAAACTGAGGAAAACAGGATTACACGACTTGCCCAGGATCACATAGCTAGTAAGTGTCTGAGGCCTCATTTGAACTCAAGAAGATGTGTTTTCTTGCCTCAGAGCCAGACACTCTATACAGAGCGTTCACTAGATAACTCTAGTGTTCTGGAGGCAGCTCTAACTGACTTTTTTAAAAATTTTTTTTTAATTTTTAACCCTTGTACTTTGGTGTATTGTCTCATAGGTGGAAGATTGGAAAGGGTGGGCAAAGGGGGTCAAGTGACTTGCCCAGGGTCACACAGCTGGGAAGTGGCTGAGGCCGGGTTTGAACCTAGGACCTCCTGTCTCTAGGCCTGACTCTCACTCCACTGAGCTACCCAGCTGCCCCCTCTAACTGACTTTTGAGAGTAGTTTCGTTAATTTTCAGTGAGCTATTACACTTTAGAAAAACTTTAGAAAAACAAATTAAGGCTTGATTTATTGTTTTGTTGGTCTGCATAGATTTAAGAATATATCAAAACTGCAGATTAAACTTTAAAGTTTGTGTATGCAATCTTTTTCCAGTTGTTAAACACTTAACCAGTATAACCTTGTATTTTTTCATAAACATTGCTTGAACTCAGCAGGAATTCAGAAGAAAGCTTAAGGAATGAAGTCATCACCAGACTGAAGGCATGGTGACTAGAGCCTAATTGGAATGATGATATTTATTTATTTATTTAGTTAGTTAGTTTTAGCTTTATTTTATTCCAATAACAAATTTCCAAAGTTACATGATTCATGTTGTCTCTCTCCTTTCTTCCCTCTCCCCTCCCAGAGCTGACAAGCAATTCCACTGGGTTATACCTGAATTATCACTGAAAACATATTTCTATATTATTCATTTTTGTAAGAGAATAATTTTATAAAACCAAAACCCCAAATCAAATACCCAAATAAGCAAGTGATAAATCATATATTTTCACCTACATTTCTACTCCAACAGTTCTTTCTCTAGAGGTGGATAACATTTTTTTTCATGAATCCCTCAGAATTGTTCTGAATAATTTACTGCAGTTAGTAGCTAAGTCTATCAGATTGGACCTTACACAATATTTCAATTACCGTGTATAATGTTCTCCTGATTCTGCTTATTTCACTCCACATATGTTCATGTAGGTCTTTCCAGTTCTTTCTGAAATTATCCTGCTCAGGCTTCCAGTTAAGATGGCAGCAGAGTAAGGAGCAGCTGCTCGATCTCTCCTAAACAAAACATAGAGGACTCCTCAAGGGGACATAAAAACAAATCCAGACGAATGAAGGGACCCCACAACAGGGCGCAGCATTGAAGGTACGTGTAATTGGGACATTTCCATGCTATAAAGGGGTGAAACAGCTCTCAATAAAAAGCGAGAGGAAGAAGCCCTTCCCCCAACCCCCATACCACATGCAGTGCCAACGTCAGCGTACAAGAGTTAAAGCAGGTTTGGGGCACCCATTAAGTCATTGGCAGCTCCAGGGCTTGTTCCTGAGAGCAGCAAGACTTAGGACACCTAGAGACTAAAGATCGCACACAGACTTTGAATATAGACCCTGAGCGCCTGTGTGAGTGAAGGCATTGCCCTAGGCATGGACAAGGACCTCAAGCGCAGGCTTGGACCTCAAGTGGGAACCCTGTGCAGACAGGAGCACGGCTGTGGAAGCAGCACCCTGAGACTGCTGAAGGAGCCTCAGGCAGAGGGGCAGACCAGGAACACCAGGAGGCTTGACCCCGAGAACAACAAGACCTGAGACCTTAGGAGCCTAGAGAGCTCAGACAGACCCTGAGTGTGAGGACAAAGCACAGAAGGTGCAGGTCTAACAATGGCAAGCCAAAATCAGAAACCCCAGAAGAGAAAGAACTTTTACACAGAGAAAATCCAGACAACAGAGGATAACAAACAAGTAATCATATCCAAACCTTCCCAAAATAATGAAAACTGGTCACAAGCTATTGAAGAGTTCAAATCTGAGATGATGAGAAAGATGGAAGAGATCCAGCAAGAAAATAACAGTTTAAAAGGCAGAATTTTGCAATTGGAAAATGAGGCTCAGAAATCAAATGAACTGATAAGCAAACTGAACATCAGAAATGACCAGATAGAAAAAGGAAAACCAAAAGATTATGGCCAAAAACCAAAAGATTATACGTGAAAACCAGTCCCTAAAGGCTAGAATTGAGCAATTAGAAGCTAATGATATCTCAAGACAGCAAGAACAAATAAAACAAAGTCAAAAGACTGATAAAATAGAAGGAAGCATGAAATATCTCAATAAGAAATTGACAGATCAAGAAAACAGGGCTAGAAGAGACAATTTGAGAATCATTGGTCTTCCTGAAAAAGCAGAAATTAATAGAAACTTGGACTCCATACTAAAAGAAATTATTCAGCAAAATAGCCCTGCACTTCTACAACAAGAGGGCAATATAGACATTGAAAGGATCCATAGATCACCCTCTACACTAGACACTGAAAAGACAACACCCAGGAATATAATTGCCAAATTCAAGTGCTTCCAAGTAAAAGAAAAAATCTTACAAGAAGCCAGAAAGAGACAATTCAGATATCAAGTCAGGATCACACAGGATCTAGCAGCCTCCACACTAAAAGACCACAAGTCTTGGAATATGATATTCAGAAAGGCAAGAGAACTGGGTCTACAATCACGGATCACCTACCCATCAAAATTGACTATATATTTCCAGGGGAAAGTATGGGCATTCAACAAGATAGAAGATTTCCAAGTATTTGCAAAGAAAAGAACAGGACTAAATGGAAAGTTAGATATCCAACCACAAAAATCAAGAGAAACATAAAAAAGTAAATGAGAAAAAGAGGGGAAAGAAAGAAAACTCATAATTTTTAAAATTTGACTCTTTCAGAGCTTCAATAAGATCTAATTATCTGTATTCCTATGTGGAGAAATGCTATGTATAATTCTCTGTAGTGAACTCTATTCACTATTCCAGTATTCCCTATTATAGCAATCAGAAGAATAATTCATAGGGAGAGGTTGGAATACTAAATGGTCTAAGATGACATAGAGGGATGCGAATAGTAGGGGACACCAAGAGAAACTTGAGTGAATAAGAAAAATAGGATATTCTATTACACAGAAAGAGGACAGGAGAAGGTGAGAGGACAAATACTATTATAAGAAGGAGAGGAAGAGAGCATTAAGAGGTAATATTTAAACCTTACTATCAGTGTAATCAACCCAGAGAGGGAGGAGTAGGTATATTATCCATTGGGATATAGAACTCTATCTAACCCTACTGAGAAAGTCAGAAGGGATAAACCAAGGGGAGCAGAGGAGTGGGGAGGTCAAAAAAGGGAGGGGAGAAAAAGGGGGAGGGAATTCATTAGAACTTCAAAAATAAAAAGAGGAGAATAATAAGGGAGGGAGTAGAAAGGGAAGGTAATCAAGGGAGGGGATAAGGGATACTGGCTCAAAGCAAATCACTGGTTTAAAAGAAAATAGTGTAAGAAGAAGGGGTAGGACTAGGGGAGGATACAAAAATGTCAGTGTAGAAGCCTTCCCAATTAAGGGTATGAGCAAAATCTTTTGGGCATCAAATGAGAAAAAGAAGGCAGGAGTGGCTATTATGATCTCTGACAAAGCCAAAGTAAAAATAGATATGATTAAAAAAGACAGGGAAGGTCATTACATCCTGATTAAAGGCAGTATAAACAATGAGGAAATAACACTGCTCAATATATATGCACCAAGTGGCATAGCATCCAAATTCATAAAGGAGAAACTGGAAGAGCTCAAGAAGGAAATAGATAGGAAAATCATAATAGTGGGAGATCTAAATATTCCTCTTTCAGATCTAGATAAATCAAACCAAAAAATAAATAAGAAAGAGGTAAGAGAGATGAATGAAGTCCTAGAAAAAGTAGATTTAATTAATATGTGGAGAAAAATAAATAGGGACAAAAAGGAATACACCTTCTTTTCAGCTGCACATGGTACATTTACAAAGATTGACCATGTAATAGGGCATAGAATCATGGCAAACAAATGCAAAAGAGCAGATATAATAAATGTAACCTTCTCAGATCATAATGCGATAAAAATAATAATCAGTAAGGGCACCTGGACAGGCAAGTCAAAAACCAATTGGAAATTAAACAATATGATTCTCCAAAACCAAATTGACAAAGAAGAAATCATAGAAACAATCAACAATTTCATTGAAGAGAATGACAATGATGAGACATCCTACCAAACTCTGTGGGATACAGCCAAGGCAGTGCTCAGGGGGAAATTTATATCATTGAGTGCATATATTAACAAATTAAGGAGGGCAGAGATTAATGAATTGGGCAAGCAACTCAAAAAATTAGAAAGCGAACAAATAAAAAACCCCCAGATGAAAACTAAATTAGACATAAAATAGAAATAAAATAGAAATAAAAATTAAGGGAGAAATTAATAAAATCGAAAGTAAAAGAACTATTGAATTAATAAATAAGACTAGAAGCTGATATTTTGAAAAAACAGATAAAATAGACAAAGTACTAGTCAATCTAATAAGAAAAAGGAAATAAGAAAACCAAATTGACAGTATTAGAGATGAAAAGGGAGACCTCACCTCTAATGAAGGGGAAATTAAGGCAATCATTAAGAACTATTTCACCCAATTATATGGCAACAAATATAACAATTTAGGAGATATGGATGAATATTTACAAAAATATAAATTGCCTAGATTAACAGCAGAAGAAATAGAATACCTAAATAATCCCATATCAGAAAAAGAAATTGAACAAGCCATTAAAGAACTCCCTAAGAAAAAATCACCAGGACCTGATGGATTCACAAGTGAATTCTATCAGACATTCAAAGAGCAACTAATCCCAATACTATACCAATTATTTGATATGATGAGCAAAGAAGGAGTCCTTCCAAATTCCTTTTATGACACAAATATGGTACTGATTCCAAAGCCAGGCATACCAAAAACAGAGAAAGAAAACTATAGACCAATCTCCCTAATGAACATAGATACAAAAATCTTAAATAGAATATTAGCAAAGAGACTCCAGGAAGTAATTAAGAAGGTCATCCACCATGATCAGGTGGGATTTATACCAGGAATGCAAGGATGGTTCAACATTAGGAAAATAATTGACCATATCAACAGTCTAACAAACAAAAACCACATGATTATCTCAATAGATGCTGAAAAAGCCTTTGACAAAATACAGCATCCATTCCTATTGAAAACACTGAAAAGTATAGGAATAGAAGGACCCTTCCTAAAAATAATAAACAATATATACCTAAAACAATCAACAAGCATCATATGCAATGGGGATAAATTAGAAGCCTTCCCAATAAGATCAGGAGTGAAACAAGGATGCCCATTATCACCTCTACTATTCAACATAGTACTAGAAACACTAGCAATAGCAATTAGAGAAGAAAAAGAAATTGAAGGTATCAAAATAGGCAATGAGGAGACTAAGCTATCACTCTTTGCAGATGATATGATGGTCTACTTAAAAA
>NC_058133.1:218828915-218850589 GCF_016433145.1 Gracilinanus agilis
ATTTTATATTGTCTAGGGTGATTTTAAATGGTGTTTCTCTTTCTACTTCTTGCTGCTCTAGTGTGTTGGAAATGTATAGAAATGCTGATGATTTATGTGCATTTATTTTGTATCCTGCAACTTTTCTGTGGGTTTTTGAAAGGAGGGTGGATCGGGGTAGTAGCTTTCAAACTTTGTAGATTTAGTTTCCCAGTAGTCAAGTAGGGCTTTCCTTGATACAAATTATCTCTTGAATCATTGTATCCAACTTTCCTTCCCCTTTTAGGCAACAAAACCTCTCGGGACTGAGTTAGGCAGGTCCTTTCTCAGTCTCACATTCCTGTGTCCCTCCCCCACCTGAAGCTTTCCCTAGGCCACTGTTAGAGTTACCTTGTATCCCTCTGTCCTCTCTCCTGAAACTCAATAAATCCAGTTTGTCACTTAATCAAACCTTTGGCTAATTCATTAGTTGATTGATAAGAGAGAGAGAAGAGGAGAAAGGAACAATATCCTCTCTGGGTCCTGAGGGAATTGGAGGTGTCCATTTTGAGAGGAAGTGGTAATCCCTATACTTCCTCTGGACTCTTCCTTTGAGAACCTGAGAAACTGACTAGAAAGCCCTCTAGTCAGTTTCAAGCCATTTCTGGCTGGCCCTAACCTTTGTCTGTAGAAGTGCCCTTCCTACCTGAAGGGCTCAGTCTGTTTCCCTTCAGTGTTTCTGTCTCAAACCTGTGTACCCAGTCTGTGTCTCCCTGCTGCAGCTATCTGCCTAAAATACCTCATCCTCTCCCTTTGCTCCATTATTGTATCCTCCTTATGCACTTTACTTCCTTAGGGATCTACAAACCCCTATCCACAGTGCCTTGTCCCCTATTACAACTTACCTGCCTTACCCTCTTTTACAGCCTTACCTTGCCTTAATCCTCTTATTACAACCTTACCTGCCTTTAGTCCCTTACCACCTCAACTTATTGCCTTTGACCAATTCCCTTATTACATCTAGTTTACTACCTACTAGATTTATTTCCTTATTACATCCCCAAATCAGAAGTATTACCTAGCTATTACCTGCTTTCCCCTTATTACAACTACTGCCTTAATTCCCCTATTACAAACCTCAGCTGGACCCTCACTTCTAGGCAATCCTTCTATATCTATATCAACTCATTAAGCCATTCTCCATTGAAAGGATGGTTTTTGTTGACTGGTGACTAGGGGTTTTGCTTTACCTAGTTGAAATACCAAACCTTTCTAGATCAGGGGTCTGATGCCACCTTCCTGATCTTAAGCTAATGAACTCTGATCTGACTGTGGTTAGAATAACAAGGTTTTATTGAATACGCACAAATTGGGTAAGGTGAGGTGAGTGGGCTGTAGGGTTTCCCTAATTTATACTCCAAATCTACCTTTTCCCACCAATCTATTTTTCACAAGATTTCTTCAGTGCTCTGCAAATCTGAGCCTACTTCAACTTCTATAAATGCTCCAAAGGAGGGGCTGAACAGCCCTAAGAGTACCCCAGGTAAGGGCTGGGGAAAAAAGAGTCAAGTCAAAGTCTGGGGTCGGAAGGGCCTTAGTGGCTGATGACAACCAAGTGCAGTTTATTGAATGAATACACGAGCTTATAAAGGCAGAAACCACAAGGAATTCTTCTCATGAAAAGTCAAGCAACTTTCCCATAACAATGTAACCTTGAGAGAGAAAGCCTGGAGTGAGGAACTGAAGGTGGTGGTAACTGGGGCATAAGAGGAACTGAGAAAGGGGAGAAGCAAGTTCTGATAAAACATGTTTTTCTGCCTGGAGAAAAGGTCTGGGAAAGAAGCCTGGGAAAAGATTAGAACCTCTATCAATAACTTTGTTGGAAAATGTGGAAACTGAGGGACTCAGCTATTGTGTTATTGGGAAATGTGGAAACTGAGGGATCTCAGCTATTGTGTTGGTGGGAAATGTAGAAACTGAGGGATCTCAGGCCTTAGTCAGACCCTGGACCTAACCCAACGTCAGGGGTCAACAGACCTTTGCCTTTTCAGACCCTGAGACCTCAGTCCCTAACAAACTTCCTCTCTGCCTTAATTTCCTCTTTCTGTCTATCTAAAACCTAATATAACCCCACGTAAATAGAAACAGATTTTGGCTCAATTGCACATGGAGACCAATGTCAGGTTTGATCCTATTCACCTTAGTTAGAAACTGCTCACCAAGGGAACTAAATAGTTCAGATCAATAGCACTGACACTTGTTGGCAGAGGCTTTTCAAGTAGGAGGAAATGCTGGAAGAAATTGATAGGTGTTGACTAGATGGCTGGTTGATCTCAAGTATCAGTCATTCACAGGTATCAGGAGCTGGGCTCAGAAGAGTGTTTTTCCCTTCACAGTTGGAATCCAACTCCCAGAGTCTGTCTGTTGCACTGCATTCCACATCTGAAGATTCCAAAATCTTTCCCCTGCTTGCCTTCTGTTCTCTGTTCTTCCACTTCTCAGTTATTTTCCATCTTTTGAAAATTTACCATTTACCACCAATTTTTTTAGACTTCCTCATACCTCCCAAGGTTCCCTCTCTCCCAACCTTCTCAGTTAATAAACTGGTCTCATATTTTACAGGAAAAAATTCAGACCATTTATCTCAAGCTCTTTTTTCTCCCCCCTTCATGTGTTTTCACTTAGATGTTTCCTGCCACTATCTTCTCCTTCACCTCTGTCTCACATGGAAAGGTGGCCTTACTCCTTTACCAAAATCCACCCCTCCACTTACGCAAGTGATCTTATTCAATTTCATTTCCAACAGATTTACTCTCTCTGCCATCCTCACTCTATCATTTCTTTTCAATCTCTTTCTTTACTGTCCACAAACATATATCTGTATTCTTCAATTTCAAAAAACTCTCACTTGGTCTTTCTATCCCCACTATCATCCTATATCGTTTTTGCCCTTTGTGGTCCAGCTCTTGAAAAGGTGATCTTCAATAGGGCCTCTACTTATTTGCTTCTTAACTCCATACCATTTGGCTTCTGGCCTCATCATTCCATTGAATGATTCCACTCTCCATTCATCCACTAAAGTGATTTTACTAAAACACATTTCACACCTCTACTTAGTTAAGTCCTGTGACTCCCTATCACCTCCTGGATCAATTACAAAATTATCTATTTGATTACTCTGGCTTCCTTTAACTCTTAACTAAAATCTCATCTTTTACAGAAAGATTTCCCAGACATTAATACTTGTGCCTTCTCTTTTGATTTCCCCCTATATTTGGTTTGTTGTATGTATTAATTCGCTTGTCTTTTCCTTATTAGATTGAGAGTTCCCTGAAAAGACTATCTTCTACCTCTTTGTGTGTTCTTTTGCCTGGCATTTATTAGGTGCTTAATAAATGTTGATCGACCAACTGAAATTAATTATTCTCTATCTTTATTTTTTAGTTACATGAGCAAATCATAGGTTGACATTTTTCCTTTTTTAAAGTCTTTAGTGTTATATATTTTCATCAAAAATATTATTTTGGCTATATCCCCAAAGGTTTGGTATATCTAAGTGTCACTTTCTTTAATGAAATTATTTTATTTCTATTATTTATTCTTATTGGTTCTTTGAGTTTACATTATATAACCTTTTAAAAATTTTTGTATAGAAACTTTTTAGAAGTTTATTTATTTAATTTATTTATTTAGAATATTTTTCCATAGTTAGATGAATTATGTTCTTTCCCTCCCTCCTTTCACCCTTCCTCCCATAGCAACCAAGAAATTCCACTGGGTTTTACATGTCTCATTGATCAAGAGCTATTTCCATATTATTAATATTTACACTAGGGTGACCATTTAGAGTCTACATCCCCAATCATATCCCCATTGAACCGTGCAATCAAGCAGTTGTTTTTCTTCATATTTCTACTCCCACAATTCCTGGAGGTTATTCCAGTTCACATGGAATTCTTCCAGTTCATTATTCTTTTTAGCACAATAGTATTCCATTACCAACAGATACCACAATTTGTTCAGCCATTCCCCAATTGAAGGGCATCACCTCATTTTCCAATTTTTTTGCCTCTACAAAGAGTGAGGGTATAAATATTTTTGTACAAATATTTTACCTTATTATCTCCTTGGGTTGGTTATAAACCCAGAAGTGGTATGGCTGGATCAAAGGGCAGGCAGTCTTTTAATGCCCTTGGGTTGTGAAAGGAAATTCTTGGTTCTCTTTGTCTATTCTGAGTTTCACTTGTATAAAGGAAATCCTTTATTCTCTTTGCCTAGTTGGAGTTAAAACTTTGGTTAACAATAACTTAAGTACCCCTACTTAATACCTCCCTAGATTGTGAAGACAGAATTAGCTCTCTTTTGTCTACCTTTTGATTGAATTAACACAGGCTTGAACTAGGTAGAGGAGTTCAAAATCCACTTAGTGAATTAAGGACCTATTTAGTGCTAGGTGAGAAGCCAGTAAGATACTTGGAGAGCTCCACCCTTTTTCTAACTCAAACACCAAAAACTTTTGTTTTTACAGAGAGGGAGAAAAATAAGATTCTCTCTCTCATTAATCAGGCCCAAGAAAGGAAAGCAATTAGTTGGCCACATGATGACCAAAAATGGAACCCTAATAATGAACAGGATTACACAAGATAATGCCAGTCTAGAGAGGCATTATTAACAGCAATGAGAACTTGTTTTGACAGACCAGGCACATGGAAAAATTTGAAAACTTAAAACAAATAGCTGATGAAAATCCCTCCCAATTTATGGACAGACTCATTGAGTTGTAGATATAGGTAGATATATAGATATATAGAACTGGACTTTTCCAGAGAAAAGGATGTCAGACAGATTAAACAGCAGTTTGTACAAAACTGCTATGAAGATGTAAGAGATTACTATGTAATCAACTGCCCAAATTGGTCCAGTATGGATCTTGAAGAATTAAGGAGTGTAGCTGTATAGATAGTTGAAGGCCACCAGAGAAAAAATGAAGAATACAGGGAGTCAATGGAGGAATTAAGGAGAGAAAATAAAATGTTAAAAGAAAAATTGGAAAGAAAAGACTGACCCTAGCGCCTCTGCAAAAATCCACAAATAAACCACCAAAATGTTATTTATGTGAAAGAAAAGGCCACTTAATATTAAATTGCAGAAACTGGAATCAGGTATTCAATAACATGAATTTTAGAAATAATGGTAATTTCAATGGTAATTTCAGAAATAACAGATATAACAATTATCAAAATTATAATAGAAATAATTACAGAAATTATATTACAAATGAGGAAAATGATACACAACAAAATACCAAACAACAATATATCCAAAATGGTGCTTGTCCACAGTATGCACAGAGTGAAAATCCCCCTCAGTGTGATGGATCTAGAGAAATACCCAAGCATCTTTATGAAAGTGAATTAGGGGGTGGGGGTGGCAAGGACCTTGGAATCAAAAAATTTAACTTTTAAATTTCCAGAACTTGATGCTTTAATGCTAATTATTCTTATCCATTCCCCCACACCCCCAAATAGAAATGAACCACATTTAATCCTAAAAATAGGGAACTCGTACTATGACTGCCTTTTAGACACTGGAGCATCTAGATCAGTTCTGGTGAGTAAACTAGATGCAAAATGTGATCCCATTGAGTCTATAAATGTAGTGGGTATATCAGGAACACCTCAAAAGGTCCCAAAACTTTCTCCTCAAATGGTATCTATGGGACCCTTATATGCAGAACATTCTTTCCTACTAGTGCCTGTGTCCCCCACAAATCTGCTGGGAAGAGACCTATTTTGTAAACTAAAAACAACAATAACTTGCACTCCAGATGGCTCTATGTCACTAGAATTACTTGAGGAATCTTTAAATTTGCTCCCTGTACTTCTCTCAGAAAGCCAGGAGGCGAAAGAGCCTCCCACCTTTGAAATACAAGCTGATATACCTGAATCTCTTTAGGCCACATTTTCCAATATAGACCTACTTAAATCAGTGGATCCCATTCAGATTAAGACAAAAATGGGCCACCTCCTTCCATTTCTCAGTACCCCCTATCAAAAGAGGCAATTGAGGGAATTACTCCGATAATAAATTCATTAATTGAGCAAGGAATAATAATTCCATGCAAATCATAATATAATACACCTATTTTACTTGTTAAAAAGCCAAAATTAGGTCTAGATGGAAAAGTTGTATAAAAATTCATTCAAGATTTTAAGGCCGTATGGGGGCAGCTGGGTAGCTCAGTGGATTGAGAGTCAGGCCTAGGTTCAAATCTGGCCTGAGACACTTCCTAGCTGTGTGACCCTGGGCAAGTCACTTGATCCCCATTGCCTACCCTTGCCACTCTTCTGCCTTGGAGCCAATACACAGTATTGACACCAAGACGGAAGGTAAGGGTTTTAAAAAAAAAGATTTTAAGGCTGTAAATAATCATGGTATAAAAAAGAAATCCTGTGGTTGCAAACCCAAACACAATAATTTCTTCTATTCCCAGCACAGCCACACACTTTACTATAGTGGATTTGTGCTCAGCATTTTTCTCAATACCAATTCATAAGGATTCTAGAAATTTATTTGCTTTTACCTAGAAAGGTTTTCAAGAAACCTGATATCAATTGCCACAAGGGTATGTGTAAAGTCCTAAACTATATGCACAAATTTTGGCTCAAGATACGGATAATATTCAATTTAAACATTGTCTTAATTAAATATGTGGATGATTTGATCTTGGCTTCACCAAATGCAGCAGCATGCCAGGAAAACAGCAAAAATCTATTAGAATTATATGAGAGGCCACAAGATCTCAAAGGCAAAGATTAAATGGTTTCTCCCCAAAGTGGAATATTTAGGGTTCATTTTAACTGCTGGTTCATGTTTTATTTCTCCTAAGCACATTAAAAATATTCAAAAATTAAGCACTCCTACTACTAAGAAATAGTTAAGAGCAATCTTAGGAGCAACAGGTTTTTGTAGACAATGGATCCCTTGCTATGGGGAAATCATTAAACCACTTTTAGTACTAACAAAGATTAAGTCACCGAACCTCTTAGATTAGAACCAGAACACCTGTCAGCTCTGTCAGATTTAAAACAGGCTATTTTGTCTTCCCCTGCTCTAGGCATCCCATATTATAATAAACCATTTGCTTTATACATGTATGAACAAAAAGGGGTGGCTTCAGGTACTTTAACCCAAACTTTGGGACCGATTCAGCATCCATGTGCTTATTATTAAACCCAGCAAGACCCAGTAGCTTCAGGAGCACCACCATGCTTTAGAAGTGTAGCTGCCACAGCTTTATTAGTAAGTAAGGTGACTGACTTAGTATTGGGATGCCCATTAACAATTACGTACCCACACAAAGTAGAAGCATTCTTGGATCAAAGACTCACAAGATACAGCATAACTTTATTAAGCAACAAAAATATCACTTTAAAATGTTGTATAGCTCTTAACTCTGCCACCTTGCTTCCTGATTTGCCAGTTTTAGGAGAACTGTTACATAACTGTGAAACTTTAGTATCCATGGCTGAAAAGACTTAAGATAATTTCATGGACACTCCTTTAGACAACCCATATATAGTCTTATTCACTGATGGTTCTTCTTTCATGAGGGATGGTATATATTACACTGGAGCTGAATTACACATTACACAGAATTTACCACCGTATGGTCAGCTTCATTGCCCTCAAATATAAGTACTCAAGGTGCAGAACTTATAGCTTTAAAACATGCCTATATAATTGCCAGAGACAAAAGGGCAACAATTTACACAGAGTCTAGATATGCATTTGGAATTTGTCATGCAGTAGGTATGTTATGACTTTAGACAGGATTTTTAACTCCAGCTGGAAAAACTATAGCAAATGCAGAAATTATTAATGAATTTCTTTCTGCTCTCCAGCTACCCAAAGCCCTAGCTGTAGTTCATTGCATTGCCCATACAGGTGGAACTGACTCTGTCTCTATGGGAAATAATGAGAGATACTGCTACAAAACTAGAGGCCATAGAAGGACCTGGATTAATTTTAACTTAAACATAAATAATGAATCAGATTTATCACTTTCCTATAATGAAAAAGAAGTGGAAAATGGAAGCAAAAATTTAAGGCTAAATAGATTAATGGAGTATGGGTATCATCTGAAGGAAAGCACCTCCTCCCTAGAAGTTTTTCTCACCAAATATGCCAATCCGTACAAAAAAACAGTCACTTTGGCACCTAAGGCATTGTAGATGCTGTTAAAAGAATATGATAGTATGATAGTCCCTGGTATAAAGTACTATAGCCTCTAAAGTACGTATAGACTGTCCCACCTGCCAAGCATATAACCAATACACCTTTTGTGGCAAAGCATTTGGTGGGCACCTTTTTGCTTACTCACCTTTTGAATACCTGCAAATAGATTTTATTACAATGCCAAAAGGTGGACATCACAAATTTTGTCTAGTCATAGTAGATCAGCTAACCATATGACTGGAAAAATGTCTTACTGCCCGTTACAGGGGCTTTGTTTGCCAATGAGTCTTAAAAGGGATTATTCCTCTCTTTGGCCTGCCTGCACGTATTGATTGGGAGAGGGGAAGCCATTTTTCCAATTCAATTTTATCTCAGGTTTGTTCCTGTTCAGGGATTACTCTAAAATTCCATGTACCACATCATCCCCAGAGCTGAGACCAAGTTGAAAGAATGAACAGAGATCTCAAAACTATGATTGGCAAACTATGCACTGAAACACATCTAAAATGGCCTGAAGTTCTCCACCAGCTTTATTTTATCTCTGCAGCAGATCTAGAGGAGATCTCACTATTTGAGATACTTTTTGGACACCCTCCTATACAAGCTAAAACTTTTTCTCCTGCATATACATCATTGTTAGGGGAAGCTACTTCTATTGCTACATATATTCAAGCATTGCAGAAAAATTGCATAAACTTCATGAATCTGGAGCTACAGTATGAGCAGGACGTATAGACTTTTCACTTCATGACCTAAACCCAGGAGACAATGTTCTGGATCACCTCAGCCTTCCTGGGAAGGTCCATTTCAAATACTGTTAACCTACCAACAGCTATAAAAATTGGAGAAAAAAACTCTTGGATTCATTGCTCACATGAAAAGAGAGCAGATTCTATTGAAATTGATTGACTATACCCCATGACTCAACCATGTATACCAAAATGATCCAAATGTTGTTCAACACCCTCCTCAGGGGAGATCTCTGGGAGGATTGTATAATTACCATAGAGATTATATAATTGCCATAAAACTAAAAAATCTTTTGAGAAAGAAACATTTCAGGAAAGAGAGCTCGATAATTCTTTGAATCTAGAAGACAACTTGTTTGAAGAAGGCACCATGAAGATGCCTGAAGAAAAAATCCACAGCATCAGAAGATCTAGCATTAATATTAGAGTATAACTGATTGAACTTTGGGGGGGTTGAACGCAAGAATTTTGGATATATGTCACATGGGATTGTCCCCCTAATTGGTTTATTGTCAATGCACCTAGCAAACATTGGTTTGCTCTCTCTCTCATTTCCCTTTAGTCTCTAACTATTGAATATTGTATGCACCTTTAGCTAGAAGATGTTTAGCTATACAAGATAGTTATGTAAAATGATTCATTGGGGAGACTAGTCACCCAAAGAATCACAGGGGGGGATTGTGAAAGGAAATTCTTGGTTCTCTTTGAGTATTCTGAGTTTACACTTGTGGAAAGTGAATCCTTTATTCTCTTTGCCTAGTTGGAGTTAAAACTTTGGTTAACAATAACTTAAGTACCCCTACTTAGTACCTCACTAGATTGTGAGGGCAGAATTAACTGTCCTTTGTCTACCTTTTGATTGAATCAACACAAGCTTGAACTAGTGGGGAGGGTTTGTAAACAACTTAGTGAATTCACACCCTACTGAGTGCTAGGTAAGAAGCCAGTAAGATACTTGGAGAGCTCCATCTTTTTTTCTAATTCAAACAGTCAGAAACTTATGAATTCTTTTATGAGTTCACACACTCAGAAACCTGTGAATCCAAGGGTGACAAGCCAGAAAAGTGTGAATCCTAGGAGGAGAGTTAATACCTTTAGAGGTGAGAAGATAATGCCACAGACACTGCCACTGGGCAGTGCTGAACAATTTAGAAATTGATTGGCCCCTGTGAAAAGGGGCAGTGACAGGAAACCACCATAAAAGCCACAAAATACTTTGGCTGGGGAATCTGGTGAGTTGAGTCTCGTGGAGAGCTTCTCCAGGAGACAGTCTTTTGGGAGAACTTCACTGGAGACTGCAGCTTGGATTGTGGTTTCTACTTAGATTATGACTCCTGGACTACTTTGCTGGGTGAGTGAAAAGGGCCAACTCCTTTCTTAGTTTTTCTAAGAGACTAACTTCCATTCTAGAGGAGGCCACATAGTTCCTCACTACCAGCCCACTTGACTAAAGACTAGTATAGTTATTTTCTCTAACCTCTCTCACATTTCTCTACTTTATTGTTTCCTCTATAATATTGTAAATAAACTTCCAACTTAAGATATAATAACTTTGGCTGCCATGTTATTTCATATAATTTAATCCAACCACTAAATTGATCCATTAAGGATATAGTTGTAAATTGCTTTCCAGAATGGTTGGATCAATTCACAACTCCACCAGCAGTGCGTTAATGTTCCAATTTTGTCACATCCCCTCCAATATGTATTACTTTCCTTTGCTTTCATATTAGTCAATCTTTTAGGTGTGAGGTGTTACCTCAGAGTAGTTTTGATTTGCATTTATCTGATTATAAGAGATTTCAAACACTTTTTCTTGAGTTTATTGATAGTTTTGATTTCTTTATCTGAAAATTGTCTATTCATGTCCCTTGCCCATCTATCAATTGGGGAATGGCTTGATTTTTTTTGTACAATTGATTTAGCTCCTTATAAATTTGAGTAATTAGATCTTTATCAGAGGTTTTTGTTATAAAGATTTTTCTCAATTTGTTGCTTCCCTTCTAATTTTGGTTGTATTGGTTTTGTAAACAAAATCTTTTTAATTTAATGTAATCAAAATTATTTATTTTAAATTTTGTAATATTTTCTAACACTTGCTTGGTCTTAAAATCTTTCCTTTCTCATAGATCTGACAAGTACACTATTCTATGTTCATTTAATTTACTTATAGTTACCTTCTTTATATTCATGTCATTCACCCATTCTGAATTTATCTTGGTGTAGGATGATAGTTGTTGATCTAAACCTTATCTCTTCCATATTGTTTTCCAATCTTCCCAGCAGTTTTTGTCAAATAGTGGATTTTTGTCCCAAAGGCTGGGATCTTTGGGTTTAAACATTGGTTTGCTGAGGTCATTTACAGCAAGTCTATTCCACTGATCCTTCCTTCTGTCTCTTAGTCAGTGCCATATGGTTTTGATTACCACTGCTTTACAGTAAAGTTTAAGATCTGGTATTGCTAGGCCCCCATCCTTGCCATTTTTTCATTATTTGCCTTGATATTCTTGGTCTTTTGTTTTTCTAAATGAACTTTGTTATGATTTTTTAACCCAGTAAAGAAGTTTCTTGGAAGTTTGATAGGTATGGCACTGAATAAGTAAATTAATTTGGGTAGAATGGTCATTTTTATTATGTTAGTTCATCCTACCCATGAGCAATTAATGTATTTCCAATTGTTTACATCTAGTTTTAATTGTATGGAAAGTGTTTTGTAGTTATGTTTATATAGTTCCTTTGTCATGTCAGATAGATTCCTAAGTATTTGATATTGTCTAGGGTGATTTTAAATGGTGTTTCTCTTTCTACCTCTTGCTGCTGTGATGTGTTGGAAATATATAGAAATGCTGATGATTTGTGTGCATTTGTTTTGTAACCTTCCACTTTGCTAAAGTTGTTGATTATTTCTTCTAGCTTTTTAGTTGATTCTCTAGGATTTTTTAAGTAGACCATCATATCATCTGCAAAGAGTATGATAGCTTAGTCTCCTCATTGCCTATTTTGATACCTTCAATTTCTTTTTCTTCTCTAATTGCTACTGCTAGTGTTTCTAGTACAATGTTAAATAATAGAGGTGATAATGGGCATCCTTGTTTCACTCCTGATCTTATTGGGAAAGCATTTAATATATCCCCATTGTAGATTATGCTTGCTGATGGTTTTAAATATACACTGTTTATTATTCCTATACTTCCTAGTGTTTTTAATAAGAATGAGTGTTGTATGTTGTCAAAGGCTTTATCTACATCTACTTAGATAATCATATGATTTCTGTTGGCTTGTTGGTTGATATGGTCAATTATGTGGATAATTTTTTTAATATTAAATCATCCTTGCATTCCTGGTATAAATCCCACCTGATCATAGTGAATAATCCCCATAATCACTTAATAAGGTCTTTTTGCTAGTATTAGATTTAAGATTTTTGTACCTATGTTCATTAAGGAAATTGGTCTGTAGTTTTCTTTCTCTGTTTTTGGTCTGCCTGGCTTTGGAATTAGTATCATATTTGTGTCATAAAAGAAATTTGGGAGAACTTCTTCTTTGCTTATGTTGTCAAATAGTTTGTATAGTATTGGGATTAGTTGTTCTTTAAATGTTTGACAGAATTCACTTGTGAATCCATCTGGCCCTGGTAATTTTTAATTAGGGATTTCTTTGATGGCTTGTTCAATTTCTTTTTTTGATATGGGATGATTTAAGTAATCTATTTCTTCTGCTGTTAATCTAGGCAATTTATATTTTTGTAAATAATCATCCATATCACCTAGATTGCCATAATTATTGCCATATAATTGGGCAAAATAGTTCTTAATAATGTTATAAAGAAAGAAGGTGGGTCCTAGGGAGATATAGATATCTAGTGATGTGGATGTATCTCTGTATTCTCCCTAGGTGCAGATGATGGGAATCACCCTTGCTAGTTGTTATAATTTCCCCTTTCAATAACGGTTGCTCAGGGAGGACCCCAAAAGGTTAGGTGGATGGGTAACCCTTTCAGGTCCAACCTGGAGTTGGATAAATTAATATCGGGCTCTGATTAGCCTTGGATCATGTCTGGTATCTGACTGCGTTAGCTCCTTCCCCAAGGGTCATGATATCATGATACCACTCAGGAAGGTACTTATTAACACTCTTTATCTATAATCTATAATCAGGAAAGGATAATCAGGATAAAGATTGGGGATCCTGTCAATCTAATATCTATAACTAGTTAACGCTTAGGACTGGAGGCTATTGATTTAGTAGAAGCTGGAGCTTTGTTCTTTACAACCCCTCTTGCCCAGCCTGGCCACTGCCAAACCAGAGAATAGTGACTGCTCTTGATGCAGCTGTGTTGGTTATTTTATTATCTCAGCTTTCTCACTATCAGTGTTTGGTGATGTACTAGCCCTCACAGTTTTCAAGAAATATTCAGATCCTACCAACCCTCTTATTCATAGACCTCCCAGCCTCCCTTCACCACCCTGGGACACAAGCCCAAAGGAAGACAAAAAAGTCAAAAGCCCCTTCCAGGTGGCTGTTAGGGTTATTTATACCTCCCAGTCCAACTGACTTTTGCCCTTAGCTCATAGTATCTGAGAACATTCCAATCTCTGCAACTGCCTCCCTTGTCAATCAAGGTGACATCCAACATTTCCCAGGATATGAATATAACAATAATTATCTTAATTTCCTCTTCATTAGAGGTGAGGTCACTCTTTCATCTTTGATACTATTAATTTGATTTTCTTCTTTCTTTTTTAAATTAAATTAACCAGTACTTTGTCTATTTTATTTGTTTTTTCAAAGTACCACCTTCTAGTCTTATTTATTAATTCAATAATTCTTTCACTTTCAAATTTATTAATTTATAGTTTTTTTTAGGATTTCAAATTTAGTTTTTATCTGGGGATTTTTAATTTGTTATCTTTCTGGTTTTTTAATTTGCATGCCCAATGCATTGGCCTCTTCCCTCCGTGATTTGTTAATATATGCACTCAGAGATTTAAATTTCTTTTATGTAAATATAAATCTATGGGATGGTTTGGCTACGTACGTCCCATAGATTTTGATAAGATGTGCCATCATTGTCATTCTTTTCAATGAAATTATTAGTTGTTTCTATGATTTGTTCTTTAACTAATAGATTTTGGAGAATCATATTATTTAATTTCCAATTAATTTTTCAATTGCCTCTCCCTGTACCCTTACCACTTATTTTCATTGCATTATGATCTGAAAAGATTGCATTCATTATTTCTGCTCTTTTGCATTTGATTGCCATGTTTTTATGCCCTTGTACATAGTCAGTCTTTGTGAATGTACCATGTGCTGCTGAAAAGTTGCATTCCTTTTTGTCCCTATTAATTTTTCTCCATATTAATTATTATTAACTCTAATTTTTCTAAGATTTTTTTCACATCTCTTACTTCTTTCTTATTTATTTTTTGGTTTGATTTATTTAGATCTGATAGAGGAAGGTTCAGGTCTCCCACTATTATAGTTTTACTATCTGTTTTGTCCTTGAGCTCCACTAGTTTTTCCTTTAGAAATTTGGATTGTGAGATTCATATTGGAGAAAGGGATTCAAGCTACAGATCGGAATTCCATGGGGCCCCCCAAGAACTCTGAGAGAGGAGTCAGTTAAAGGCAGTTGGAGCCCTGGTTGGAGAGTAGGTAGGTCTCTCTGCTTGCTGGGTCTTGAGTCCTGGGTTGGTCTTGGGGCTTGGGATTTGAATCAGAGGAGGGCCATTTTATTTCTTAACTGCCAAGCTGATTGACCTTGGTTTGACATTCAACAGCATCACAGTCTACCTCTGTTTAGTTATTTTGATATAGCAGAAGACTATTTATAGGTTTAGAGAGCAGATCAGCTACTCAAGTTACCTTACCCCTTTGGGGGTAGGGGCTGCTTGGACATTACCGTTTGAGGGCTTCCCTGACCTTATCAATCCTTATTCCATCTCTCATCTTTCCCATTCCCACCTATTATTAAACCTGTTATCAACTGAGAGCAGTGCCTTGATTTATTTTTTGGGAATATACTCAGAACCTCCTCAAGTTGCTGTCCTCCTACTTTGCAGCCCTGGAGTAAATCTTATCCTCTGTGCCTGTGAGCTTCAAAGACATCGAGCTTCTCCAATGCAATCCTGTGGGGAATAATTTAGAGAAAGTTATCATCTTTAGAAGTTTAGGCTTTCCTAACCTACTGTCTTGGCCCAGAAGATATCAATTCAACATCCATATTTTAACTGACTTTCTAACTGCCTAGTGGTGGTGGGGGGGGAGTGAAGGAGTATTTTGACAAGATCCTGCCCCTTCCTTCAATCAAGCCTGTGTGTGAGTGTGTCCCTCCAAAGACCAAAGGATCAGAGAGATTTTATTGCTACTAACCCCTGATATCTTACAGCTTCCGAAATACAACAGGATGCGATACCATTTGGTGCATACATATTGAGTACTGCTGTTTCCCCATTATCTATACTACCTTTTATCAGGATGTAATTACCTTACTTATCTCTTTTAACCAGATCTATTTTTACTTTGGCTTTATCAGATATCATGATTGTGATACCTGCCTTCCTTTTCTCAGTTGATGGCTAATAGATTTTGCTCCAGCCTCTTACTATACCCTATGTGTGTTTATCTGCTTCATGTGTGTTTCTTCTAGACAACACATGGTAGGATTTTTATTTCTAATCCACTCTGCTATTTGCTTGTATTTTATGGATGACTTCATCCAATTCACATTCAGAATTATGATTACCACCTGTGTATTCATCATCATTTTGATTTCTTCTTCTAGTCCTGTCCCTCCTTCTTTTACTATTTCCTTCTACAACAGTGTTTTGCTTTTAATCAGTCCCCCAAATCCCCATCCTTATTTTACTTCCCTTCCCACATTCCTCTTTTCTTATTCTCCCCATATTTTTCTGTAGAATCTATTGAATTCCCTCCCCCCTCTCTTTCCCTCCCTTTTTGTACTCCACCCCACTCCCCACCTAAGTTTTCCCCTCTCAACTTCCCTGTAGGGTAAGATAGAACCCTATACCCCAGTGGATCTAGATGCTCTTCCCTCTCAGGGTTGATTCCACTGAGAGTAAGATTTAAGTATTACTTATTAGCACTCTCTTCCTCTCCTTATAATAGTATTCTTCCCTTCCTCCTCGCATGCTCCTCTCTTTTTTAAAATTTTAAACATTTATTAATATTTATATTTTAGAAAAGTTAACATGGTTACATGATCTATGTTCTTACTTTCCCCTTCACCCCCCCGACCTCCCCCTTCCCCTGGCCAATATGCATTTCCACTGGTTTTAACATGTGTCATTAATCAAGACCTATTTCTGAATTGTTGATAGTTGCATTGGTGTGGTACGTTTGATCCCCAATCATGTCCTCATCAACCCATGTATTCAAGCACTTCATTTTCTTCTGTGTTTCCTCTCCTGCTGTTATTCCTCTGAATGTGGGTATCTTTCTTTTCCATAAATCCCTCAGAATTGTCCTGGGTCATTGCAATGCTGCTAGTACAGAAGTCTATTTTACCACAGTATATCAGTCTCTGTGTACAATGTTCTTCTGGCTCTGCTCCTTTCACTCTGCATCAATTCCTGGAGGTCTTTCCAATTCACATGGAATTCCTCCAGTTTATTATTCCTTTTAGCACAGTAGTATTCCATCACCAACATATGCCACAATTTGTTCAGCCATTCCCCAATTGAAGGGCATGCCCTCATTTTCCAGTTTTTTGCCACCACAAAAAGCGCGGCTATAAATAATTTTGTGCAAGTCTGTTTACTTAGGATCTCTTTGGGGTACAATCCCAACAATGGTATGGCTGGATCAAAGGGCAGGCATTCTTTTATAGCACTTTGAGCATAGTTCCAAATTGTCATCCAGTTCACAGCTCCACAGCAATGCATTAATGTCCCAATTTTGCCACATCCCCTCCAACATTCATTACTCTCCCCTTCTTTCATTTTAGCCAATTTGCTAGGTGTGAGGTGATACCTCAGAGTTGTTTTGATTTGCATTTCTCTAATTATTAGAGATTTAGAACGCTTTCTCATGTGCTTATTGATACTTTTGGTTTCTTTACCTGAAAATTGCCTATTCATGTCTCTTACCCATTTATCAATTGGGGAATGGCTTGATTTTTTTAAACAATTGATTTAACTCCTTGTATATTTGAGTAATTAGACCCCTGTCAGAGTTTTTTGTTATAAAGATTTTTTTCCCAATTTGTTGTTTCCCTTCTGATCTGGGCTACATTGCTTTTGTTTTTACAAAAGCTTTTTAGTTTTACATAATCAAAATAATTTATTTTACATTTTGTAATTTTCTCTAAATCTTGCTTGGTTTTAAAATCTTTCCCAGAGAGCTGACAACTATACTATTCTGTGTTCACTTAACTTATTTATAGTTTCCCTCTTTATAGTCAAGTCATTCACCCATTCTGAATTTACCTTGGTGTAGGGCGTGAGATGTTGATCTAAACTTAATCTCTCCCATATTGTTTTCCAAAGTTCCCAACAGTTTTTTTCAAATAGTGGATTTTTCCCCAAAATTGGGCTCTTTGGGTTTATCATACACTGTCTTGCTGATGTCACTTACCCCAAGTCTATTCCACTGATCCTCCCTTCTGTCTCTTAGCCAGTACCATACCGTTTTGATGACCGCTGCTTTATAGTATAGTTTAATATCTGGTACTGCTAGGCCCCCTTCCTTCACATTTTTTTTCATTATTTCCCTTGATATTCTTGATTTTTGTTATTACAAATGAACTTTGTTATAGTTTTTCCTAATTCAGTGAAAAAGTTTTTTGGTAGTTTGATAGGTATGGCGCTAAATAGGTAAAATAATTTGGGTAGAATGGTCATTTTTATTATGTTAGCTTGTCCTACCCATGAGTAATTAATGGCTTTCCAATTGTTGAGATCCAGTTTTATTTGTTTGGAAAGTGTTTTGTAGTTGTTTTCATATAATTGCTGTGTTTGTTTTGGTAGATAGATTCCTAAGTATTTTATATTGTCTAGGGTGATTTTAAATGGTGTTTCTCTTTCTACCTCTTCCTGCTCTAATGTGTTGGAAATGTGCTGATGATTTATGTGCATTTATTTTGTATCCTGCAACTTTGCTAGTTGTTGATTATTTCTACAAGCTTCTTAGTTGATTCTCTAGGATTTTTTAAGTATAACATCATATCATCTGCAAAGAGTGATAGCTTACTTAGTCTCCTCATTGCGTATTTTAGTACCCTCAATTTCTTTTTCTGCTCTAATTGCTACTGCTAGTGTTTCTAGTGCAATGTTAAATAATAGAGGAGATAATGGGCATCCTTGTTTCACTCCTGATCTCATCGGGAAGGCTTCTAATTTATCCCCATTGCATATGATGCTTGTTGATGGTTTTAGGTATATACTGTTTATTATTTTTAGGAAAGGACCTTCTATTCTTATACTTTCCAGTGTTTTCAATAGGAATGGATGCTGTATTTTGTCAAAGGCTTTTTCAGCATCTATTGAGATAATCATGTGATTTTTGTTTGTTAGCTTGTTGATATGGTCAATTATGTGGATGGTTTTCCTAATGTTGAACCATCCTTGCATTCCTGGTATAAATCCCACCTGATCATGGTGGATGATCCTCTTGATCACTTGCTGGAGTCTCTTTGCTGGTATTCTATCTAGGATTTTTGCATCTATGTTCATTAGGGAGATTGGTCTGTAGTTTTCTTTCTCTGTTTTTGATCTATCTGGCTTTGAAATCAGTACCATATTTGTGTCATAAAAGGAATTTGGTAGGACTCCTTCATTGCTTATTATATCAAATAATTTGTGTAGTATTGGGATTAGTTGCTCTTTGAATGTCTGATAAAATTCACTTGTGAATCCATCAGGCCCTGGCGATTTTTTCTTAGGGAGTCCTTTGACGGCTTATTCAATTTCTTTTTCTGATATGAGATTATTTAGGTATTCTATTTCTTCTGCTGTTAATCTAGGCAATTTATTTTTTTGTAAATATTCATCCATATCTCTTAGATTGCTATATTTATTGCCATATAATTTGGGAAAATAGTTTTTAATGATTGACTTAATTTCCCCTTCATTAGAGGTGAGGTCTCCCTTTTCATCTTTGATACTGTCAATTTGGTTTTCTTCTTTCCTTTTTTTAATTATATTGACTAGTACTTTGTCTATTTTATATGTTTTTTTCAAAATACCAGCTTCTAGTCTTATTTATTAGTTCAATAGTTTTTTTTTACTTTTGATTTTTATTAATTTCTCCCTTGATTTTTAGTATTTCTAATTTAGTTTTCATCTGGGGATTTTTAATTTGCTTGCTTTCTAATTTTTTGAGTTGTAAATTGTAGGAAATTGTAAGTGAGGTAATGGGGTCACCAAGGATATTAAAATAAACTAAGTGGTTTGTGGGAACACACTCTAGGATTTATGAGAGACTGGACCAGGGTGAAGAGACCAGAGTTTACTGCATTTCCACAGGAATGGCAGTTGATCTTAACTGTCACCTATTTTCTACTAGACCAGAGTATAGTAACAGGCTAACAAGGTAAAAGGGACTTAACAGCTTTAATTATGTTAGACTAAAAGGTTGGAACGGATTTCTATACTTAAAATCTAAGGGATAAAACCACAGGGCAATGGGAGGACTTATTCTACTCTTATCTAAGTGATCTAAACTAACAGGGCCCAAGGAGCTGTAAATGGAGTCTCTGGGTTTCTGCCTCAAACCTGTAACCTGCCAGGCTTGAGTGCAGCTAGGGCTTTGTGGCTTTGGGATTCTCACTGCAATCCACTGATGATCTCTGGATGCCAGGAGCTAAAGTTGTCTCAGGAACCAAGTAGTGAGGGTTTTGCTTGAAGCACTGTCCTCCAGTTCTCAAACTTCTCCTCCTCCCTTGGCTCTGTAGGTTTGTCCTTTTGCTAGATGCCACACTCAGGTTCCCAGGGGAAAACAGGATGCTCTGAGGTTTCCCAGGCTGGCAACAGTTTTGCCCACCACTAATGGAGTCCACACTCAGGACACAGACTGACTTCCTCCTCCTTCATTCCCAGCTCCAGCTCCTTCCTGCTAGGTACTTCCTAATCAATACATAATCAATACCTTATCTAATCTTCCTCACAACAGTTCCCTCCTTTGCACAAAGTCAAAATTATCAAAATTTTGGTATTTGTGCACTACAAACTAAACTAAAATTCTAACCCAAAATAACAAACAACCTACACTAACTCTATTCTATCTAACACTATCCTACTCTACCCTACACTAGGGATTTCAACAAGGAAAGGTAAAAAGATAAGTACATTGAACAGTTACATAGTCCAAAGCATAAAGCAACAAGTAACAATACAAAATTTCCAACAAAATCAACAGCAAACATGTAATATCAACACAAAAGTCAAAACAAACATCAAACATAACTCCTATTTTAATACAGAAATATCCTATCAACTAATAAATGCAAACCAATTTTGAAAAATACATTTTAACACAACATTGCATAAGTCATTACATCAAAATTAAAACAAAACAGTAAACTCTCTTATGCAAATTACATTCGAATGTTTGCAACTCAATTGTAACAAAGTATTCACAGAGTGTACTTTCATACACATACATACATATGATACATGCATACAATACATACATAATATATACATGTATGATATACACACATACATGTCTGTACACATAATATATACATATCAAATATACATGTGTACACCCTTTACATATATACAATACTTACACTATAATACAATTTACAATATACACATACTCTTTACACAACTATTTACATTATTTGTGATATGTGATCTGTAGTATGTTAAATGTTCTTCATGTAATGTAAATTTGTTATGTCTGTTGCATCTGCACTGTAATGTACCTTAGTACCTTATCTTATCCTCTAACCTAATCTAATACCATATCTATTTCACTAAGCTATTCTAAACTAACCCTAAGATATTAGTGTATTAGTCTAGCTATATCTATCTAAAAACTAGCTAATCTTTGTTAGTAACTAATTATCCTTTGTTAGTACTTACTTATCCTATAGCTAATTCTAATTTTGTTAGTATTATACATTGCTTCATTCCATAAGGAACACAATGTATCCTAACATGTTTGTGTCTTATGTATCTGATTTATTATGTTGTTTCTTTGCTATATTGTGTTGCAACATGTTACTGATGGATGCATGATACCTACCAAAACTCCAGATCTCCTCCAGATCTCCTTTCTTTTTATGATGTTCCATTCCTCTAGGAAATCTTCTCTCCTCTTTCTGGTTTTCCTCTTCTTTTCTTCTTGATAGTTTTATGTGCAATGTTGGATGCATATGAATATGTAGTGATACTATATACATTATCCAAAATATTTCCAAATCACTTAATCCAAATTGTCCATTATTAATCCTCGTCTTCAAGAAAATCCTTGAAAATGAAGTTTTATCAGTTCAATCCATAAATTCATCAGTCTTAATACAAAGTCCATAAATCCTGAATCCTGAATCCTCTTCATCCATCCATGTCCTCTTCCATCCGAACATCCTCTTCCGCTGGAATGGTTCTCTCCTTACTGAACTTTCTGACTGCAGACTCTGACTGAAGATCTCAAATTACACAATCTTCTTCTTTCTTCTTCTTCTTCTTCTTCTTCTTCTTCTTCTTCTTCTTCTTCTTCTTCTTCTTCTTCTTCTTCTTCTTCTTCCTCCTCTTCTTC
>NC_058133.1:218850981-218875737 GCF_016433145.1 Gracilinanus agilis
CTTATTTGCAACAGTACTTATTCCAGGAGCAACCCATTGTCTCCTGATGGAATCCACAAGAGCTTGTGTACCAAAATGACCTTTTGTGTGGATGGCTTGACACAAATAGGTATACAAATCTTTTGGTAACAATGGTCTTCCTGTATCAGTAATCCATAACCCATGTTCTTTCCTAGCTCCAAATTTATCCTTCTATTTCTCAATATCTGAGTCTACATAAGCTTTCTCTAGATCATCAGAATCAATAGATGTTAAATTCATCACATAAATTGGAGCATTCTGGGTTGCATACTTCACAGTGATATCAGCTCTATGATTTCCTTTAGGAACTGAGTCTCTACCATGAGTATGACTCCTACAATGAATTACTGCCAGCTCTTTTGGCTTCTGGATTGCTTCTAACAACTCAGTTATTATTCCTGCATGAGCTATTGGTTTACCCAATGCAGTAATAAAACCTCATTGTTTCCAGATCTTTCCTGTTGCATGGCAAACAGAAAATGCATATTGAGAGTCTGTGTAAATATTCACACATTTACCTTCAGCTAGAAGACAGGCTTGCTTCAATGCCACCAATTCAGCACCTTGAGCACTAAGATTATTAGGTAATGAGCCACACCACAGTGTCTCAAATTCTGTGACAACTGCAGCACCAGTATATCTGATTCCATTACATAAATATGATGACCCATCTGTGAATAACACCCAGTCTGGATTTTTGAGTGGAGTATCTTTTAAATCCATTCTAGGCATATCCACAAGATCTACTACCTCAACACATTCATGCAATGCCTCACCGTTCTTTGGCAAATCAGGAAGAAGAGTAGCTGGATTAAGTATGCTACATTTCTTCAATTTGATGTTCTCACTACCTAAGAGAATAATTTCATACTTAGCTATTCGTTGGACAGAATATGCTTGAGTACGAAACTTCCTCATTAGTGCTTCTATCTGATGTGAACAATAGACAGTCAAAGGACATCCCAAAACTAGATCCGCTGACTTCTGGACTAACACAGCTGCTGCTGCTACCCCCCCCCCCCGCCTTAGACAGGGTACTGTCCCTGCATCTATTGGATCTAATTGACAGCTATAATACCCAATTGGACGATAACTTTGTCCAAGAGTCTGTGTCAACACACCAGAAGCTATACCCTTTGTTTCACTGACAAACAGCTGAAAAGGTTTCTCATAGTTAGGGATTCCTAAGGCAGGTGCAGATAGAATGGCTTCTTTCAGCTTATCTAAGGCTAATCGATGTTCAGGCTTTAGTTTCAGAGGTTGTGGTTCTGTATTCCTGGTAAGACCTGTTAAACACTTAGTTATTCCACTATATCCAGGAATCCATTGTCTACAGAAACCAGTAGTTCCAAGAATAGTTCTAAGTTATTTTTTAGTTTTAGGCGCAATCAATTTCTGTATGTCAGCTATTCTCTTTTGTGTAATACTTCTGGAACCCTCTGATAACACGAATCCGAGATATTGCACCCTAGGTAAAACAAACTGTAATTTCGCTTTTGAGATTTTATGTCCTCATTTATATAATTCAATCAAAAAATCTTGCTGTCCCTAAGACACACCATTGCATTTGGGGATGCCAAAAGAATATAATCCACAAAATGCACCAATTTACTCTCTTTAAATTTAATAGTTTGCAGATCTTAATTTAGAATCTGAGAGAACTGAGGTGGTGACTCAGTATACCCCTGTGGGAGACGAGTCCAGGTCCATTATGTCTTTTCCCAGGTAAAAGCAAAGATCTTTTGAGAATCCTTGTGAATTGGTATCGAGAAAAACGCAGAACATAAAACTACCACGGTGAAATATCTAGCCTGACTTGGAATGGAAGAAATTATAGCAGCTGGACTTGGGACAACTGGATGTGTCTTGATGACATGATCATTTACCACTCTTAGATCTTGAATAAATCAGTAAACAGGTCAACCATTTTCATCTAGTTTTGGCTTCTTTATAGGCAAAAGCGGTGTATTGTACTCAGAAAAACATGGTATTATTATCCCTTGTTGGATTAGGGACTCAATAATCGGACGAATACCCTCTATCGCCTCCTTAGTCAAGGGATACTGAGGCACACAAGGAACTGGTCCTTCCTTTGTCCTCACCCTGACCAGAATAGCTGATTTTAGCAACCCAATATCTGTAGATGATTTTGACCACAAATCCTTAGGTATATCCTCAGGTATTGGATAGATAGTACCTAAATCATCCTCTGTACTGCTAGAATCTAGGAAAAGCAATGGAAAAGCCTTCAAAGATTCCTCTGGGAGATGCAAAGAAATATCACCAGATTCAGTACATTGGATAGTAGCCCTCAATTTACACAATAGATCTCTTCCCAACAGATTCATAGGACATTCTGGAACACACAAAAATGCATGTTCCACTGAAAGTGGTCCTAGGGTCACCATTTTTGGTTGCAATTTAGCTACTTTCTGAGTCACACCCGTTGCACCAACCACATCCATTGTTCCAACAGCTCTACAATCTGCAGGAAAGCTTTGCAAAACTGATTTTCTAGTGCCGGTATCGACAAGAAGGTCGTAAATCTGGTCTCCAATAGTCACAGACACATATGGTTCAGTACTATTGGGAGGTTGAAAAGTTTCCAACACCAGAGCTAAAACAGTAACATCAGAACAAAGCTCAGCCATTTCCTGTCCATCCAAGTTAACATCGTCAAGAATTACAGAATTTTCCCAGGATTTTAAACCATTGGTCCTTTTCACCTCTATTCTGGTATCATTGTTCTTATTTACAATAAAATTTTCCTTAATCAAACCACAATTTCTATTATTCTTCTTAATTCCACAATTACTAGAACTTCTAACACCATTTCTCTTTTTCTTACAATTATCTACAACATTAATCAAATTATTATCAACACCATATGAACCATCATCAATCTTAATCAAATTATTACCAACACCAGTTAAATTACCACTACCAGTAGGTAAATTGCCATTAACATTGGTTAAAGTACTATTTACACCATTAATAGTAGTTAATTCAGACAATTTAACATTAACACCATTCAAATTATCATTGATTCTCATCAAATTATCATTCACATTGATTAAACTATCATTGGTTCCATTTAAATTAACACTGATCAACTCATTACCATTATTAAGTAAATTCTTATTATCATCAATAAAATCAATATTAACACCAAGCGCACCATTTCCATTATTCACAAATACATTGTCAGTATCTTTAACACATACAATTTCATCAACATTCACTTTAGTTCCATTGCCTTGATCAATCACTTCTGAACTTCGGGCATACCTTCATAATGACACGATCCCTACATTTATTTCTATTATTACCATTATTACTACATTATTTACTACTATTATTACTATTATTACCATTATTAACATTCCCCTGAACAACGTGACTGAACTTGGGGCAAGTTCCCATGCGAATACATTCCTGCATCGTTGTCAAATTAGGAGCTTGTGCACCTTGACAGCATGCATTCTGACATTGGAACACATTTTGTTGTCCATTTCCCTGATTAAAACCATTATTCCAATTATTTCCCCTGTAACCATAATTATTATACCAATTATTTCCATTGATATTATTGTATCTCTGCCCATATGATCTCACAACCATGCCCAATTCATTAATCTCTGCCTTCCCTAATTTGTTAATATATGCACTCAAGGATATAAATTTCCCCCTGAGTACTGGCTTGGCTGCATCCCACAGAGTTTGGTAGGATGTCTCATCATTGTCATTCTCTTCAATGAAATTGTTGATTGTTTCTATGACTTCTTCTTTGACTAGCTGGTTTTGGAGAACCATATTATTTATTTTCCAATTAGTTTTTGATTTGCCTGTCCAGGTGCCCCTACTAATTATTATTTTTATTGCATTATGATCTGAGAAGGTTACATTTATTATTTCTGCTCTTTTGCATTTGTTTGCAATGTTTCTATGCCCTATTACATGGTCAATATTTGTGAATGTACCATGTGAGCTGAAAAGAAGGTGTATTCCTTTTTGTCCCTATTTATTTTTCTCCACATATCTATTAAATCTAATTTTTCTAGGGCTTCATTCACCTCTCTTACCTCTTTCTTATTTATTTTTTGGTTTGATTTATCTAGATCTGAAAAAGGAATATTTAGATCTCCCACTAGTATGGTTTTCCTATCTATTTCGTTCTTGAGCTCTACCAGTTTCTCCTTTACAAATTTGGATGCTATGCAATTGTGTGCATATATATTGAGCAAAGTTATTTCCTCATTGTCTATACTGCCTTTTATCAGGATGTAATAACCGTCCCTGTCTTTTTTAATCATATCTATTTTTACTTTGGGTTTATCAGAAATCATGATTGCCACTCCTGCCTTTTTTTTTCTCATTTGAAGCCCAAAAGATTTTGCTGAAGCCCTTTATTTTAAACTTGTGTATGTCCACCTGCCTCATATGTGTTTCTTGTAGACAACATATGTTAGAGTTTTGGTTTCTAATCCACTCTGCTATTTGCTTCTGTTTAATGGGTGGGTTCATCCCATTCACATTCAGAGTTATAATTATCAGTTGTGTATTCGCTGACATTTTTGTATCCTCCCCTAATTCTATCCCGTCTTCTTACACTATTTCCTTTTAAACCAATGGTTTGCTTTAAGCCAGTAACCCTTGTCCCCTCCTTGATTTACTTCCCTTTTTACCCACTCCCTTATTATTCCCCTCTTTTTATTTTTAAGGCCTAATGAATTCCCTCCCCCTTCTTCTCCCCTCCCTTTTTTGACCTCCCCACTCCCCTGCTCCCCTTGGTTTATCCCTTCTGACTTTCTCAGTAGGGTTAGATAGAATTTTATATCCCAATGGATATAGCTACTCTTCCCTCTCAGGGTTAATTACACTGAAAGTAAGGTGTAACTATTACCTCTTAATGCTCTCTTCCTTTCCTTCTTATAATAGTAATTGCCCCCTCCCCTTCCCATGTCCTCTTTGTGTGTAATAGAATATCCTATTTTTCTTATTCCTTCAAGATTCTCTTGGTGTCCTCTACTATTCACCCCCCTCTTTCACTCCCACCCATATCATCTTAGACTATTTAGTATTCCATCCTCTCCCTATGAATCATTCTTCTAATTATTATAATAGTGAATGCTATAATGGTGATCAGAGTTCACTACAGAGAATTATACATAACATTTCCCCACATAGGAGTACCAATAATTAGATTTTATTGAAGTCCTTAAAGAGGCAAATTTAAAAAATATGAGTTTTCTCACATTCCCTTCTGTTTCTTATTTACCTTTTCATGTTTCTCTTGATTTTTTGGTTGGATATCAAACTTTCCATTTAGTCCTGGTCTTTTCTGTGCAAATACTTGGAAATTCTCTATCCTGTTGAATGCCCAAACTTTCCCCTGGAAGAATATAGTCAGTTTTGATGGGTAGGTGATCCTTGGTTGTAAACCTAGTTCTCTTGCCTTTCTGAATATCATATTCCAAGCCTTGCGGTTTTTTAGTGTGGAGGCTGCCAGATCCTATGTGATCCTGATTGGTGCTCCTTGATATCTGAATTGTCTCCTTCTGGCTTCTTGTAAAATATTTTCTTTTACTTGGAAGCTCTTGAATTTGGCTATTATATTCCTGGGGGTTGTCTTTTTGGGGTCTAGTGTAGAGGGTGATCTATGGATCCTTTCAATGTCTATATTGCCCTCTTGTTGTAGAACTTCAGGGCAATTTTGCTGAATAATTTCTTTTAGTATGGAGTCCAAATTTCTATTAATTTCTGCTTTTTCAGGAAGACCAATGATTTTCAGATTGTCTCTTCTAGACCAGTTTTCTTGATCTGTCAGTTTCTCATTGAGATATTTCATGTTTACTTCTATTTTATCTGTATTTTGACTGTTTTATTTGTTCTTGCTGTCTTGATAGATCATTGGCTTCTACTTGCCCTATTCTTGTCTTTAGAGACTGGTTTTTTGCTATAAACTTTTGATTTTCCTTTTCAGTTTGGTCTGTCCTGTTTTCCAGCTGTTTGATTTTGGTCTCCAATTTGCTAATTAATTCTTTTGATTTGGGGGCATCTTTTTCTAATTGCCCAATTCTAGTCTTTAGAGACTGGTTTTTGGCTACAATCATTTGGTTTTCCTTTTTCAATCTGGTCATTTTTGGTCTTTGATTTACTTGCCTCACTTTCCAATTGTGAAATTCTGCCTTTTAAACTGTAATTTTCTTGCCAGATCTCTTCCATCTTTCTCATGATCTCAGATCTGAACTCTTCAAGACCTTGTGACCCATTTTCATTGTTTTGGGAAGGTTTGGATTGTTTGTTCTCCTCTACTGTTTCCTCTGTTGTCTGGATTTTTTTCTCTGTAAACGTTGGCGTGTTAAAGGTTTTTTCTTCTTCATCTTTCTCTTCTGGTTTTCCTGATGATTCTGGCTTGCCATTGTAAGCTGAGTTCCCTCTCAGCTTTATGCTCATGCCCAGGATCTGTCTGAGCCCTTTAGACTCCTGAGATCTCAAGTATAGTTGTTTTGAGACAAGCCTCCTGGTGGTCTCCTTGCTCATTCTTCTGCCTGAAGCTCCTTTAACAGTCTCAGGGAGCTGCTTCCGCAGTCAAGCACCTCTCTGCACTTTGTCCCCACTCAGGGTCCTCTCCTGCACTCAGAATCAGCCCCTTCATCCTCGCCCCAGTCCACGCTTCAATGCGTGCCTCAGTCTGCGCCTGTGTCAGCCCCTTCGCCTGAGCCTGGGCTCAGGGTCTGTGCTCAGTGTCCGCTAGTTCCTCAGCCTCCTGCGGGGTCCCAAGTCTTGCTGCTCCCAGGAACAAGCCCTGGTGAGCTGCCAATGACCCAATGAATGGATGCCTCAAACCTGCTCCAAGTCCTGTGCTATGGCTTTGGCTTTGTAGGTGGTGTGGGGTGTGGGACAGGCTTGCTCTGCTCATGTTTTTGTGAGAGCTATTTCGCCCCTTTATAGCATGGAAATGCCCCGATTCCATGTACCTCCGATGCTGTGCCCTGTTGTGGGGTCCCTTCTTTCCTCTGGATTTGTTTTTATGTCTTCTTGAGGAGTCCTGTATGTGTGGGTTAGGAGAAGTCAAGCATCTGCTTTTTACTCTGCCGCCATCTTAACCCGGAAAAACAAAACAAAACATGTTCCTCTTTCTATAGCCTAATTTATTCTATTTTTCTTATTACTTCAAGTTTTTCTTGGTGCCATCTTCTATTCCCCCATTTTTCATTTTTTTTTATATAATCTTAAACCATTACCTATAAATAATTCTTCTAACTACTGTGGTAGTTAATGCAGTTTTTGAAAGTTACAAATATCATTTTTCCATAAAGGAGTATAAACAATTTGACCTTATTGAAGCCTTCAAAAGAAAAAAAAATTTCTGTCTCTTTCTTACCCTTTCATGTTTCTCTTGAGTTTTGTATTCGGACATAAACTTTTCCATTTAATTCTGGTATTTTCTATATAAATACTAGGAAATCATCTATTTTGTTAAATGCCCATACTCTTCCCTGGAAGTATATAGTCTCTTTTTATGGGTAGGTGATCCTTGGTTGTAGGCCCATTTCTCTTGACTTTATGAATATCATATTCTAAGCCCTGCTGTCCTTTAGTGTGGAGACTGCCAGATCCTGTGTAATACTGATTGGTGCTCCTTGATATCTGAATTGATTCTTTCTTGCTTCTTGCAATATTTTCTCCTTAGCTTGGAAGCTCTTCAATTTGGCAATTACATTACTGGGGGCTGTCTTTTCAGGATTTAATGTAGAGGGTAATCTACGAATTCTTTCAATGTTTATTTTGCCCTCTTGTTCAAGAATATCAGGGCAGTTTTCTTTGATAATGTTTTGTATGAAGTTAAGTATGAAGTTAAGATTTCTGTTTATTTCCAGGTTTTTAGGTCAGCCTATGATTCTCAAATTATGTCTCCTAGACTTTTTTTCCAAGTCAACCATCTTCTCAATGAAATATTTTGTTTCCTTCTAATTTGTCATTCTTTTGACTTTACTTTATTAATTCTTGCTGTCTTGTGAGATTATTAGTTTCTACTTGCCCAGTTCTGGTTTTTAAAGACTGGTTTTCAACTATGATCTTTTAATTTTTGGTCATTTCTGCTTTTCATGGTTTCTAGTAGGTCAATTCTGGTCTTCAGTTTGCTTATTGTTTCATTTGATTTCTGGGCTTCTTTTTCAAAGTGGGAGATTCAATCTTTTAACCTGTTATTTTCTTTTTGAACTATTTCCCACTTTTCTTGCCAAGTTTCTTCTATCTTTCTCATTTAATTCATAATTTCAAATCTGAGCTTCTCCAGAGCTTGTGACCAATTTCCATTTTTTGAGGAAGGTTTGGATGTGTTTACTTATTAGTCATCCTCTGTAGACTGGAGTTTTTCTCTGTAGAAATTATCAAGGGTCAAAGTTTGTTTCTGGTTTGTTTTTTTATTTGGTAGTTACATATTGTAGTTCCTGGGTGTTGGTGGCCATTTCTGTGCTAGTTCTTTCTTCCCTTCCCATTCAGAAGTCTGAGTGAGGAGGACAAGCTGTCTATGTACTAAATTACATAGTTTTTTGCCTGAGGCTATTTTTCAATCTCAACTATGTCTGCTGTGTGCAGCCCTCTCAGCCCTATCTCTTTGTCCAATTTCCAAGTTCCTCAGCCTCCTGGGGTTTCAAGTCTCACTGCTCTCTGGCATAAGTCTGTGGTGTCCTCAGCCAGCCCCCTGGGAACCTAGCAATTGCCTAGCACTCACTCTGACTCTGTGCCAGCTCTAATTCTGGCATTGTAGGAAGAATGGGGGAGTGGTGATCAGCTCACACTTTGGTAGAAGTATTTTTACCCCCTTATAAAGTGCAAATGCCCAAACCCTGCCTATCTTCAAGGTTGTGCCCTATGGATAAGCCCCTTCACTCATCTGATTTTGTTTTTTGTCCTTTTGAGGTGCTTTATATCAGTAAGCAGTGAGGGGAGGAAGTCTCTTGCATCTACTCTGCGGCCATTTTAGACTGGAAGTCCTTATATAGCCTTTTTAAAAGGCCTTAAACATAATTTTTATGTTATGTTTCACAAAGGATGTATTTTATATTTATGTTTCTTCCACATTTGTGATATTCTAATGTCCTAAACTTAAAAGAAATGAGGGACAGTAAACTGTGGATTAAAACAGATCCTAAACAGAAGAATTCTTGTAGACTACATACTAACTTAGAAAGCAATATATTTATACTATATACATTATATTTTCGTTTGTTTGGGTAAATATTTGTCAATTACATTTTATTCTGGTTCAGCTTGAATTAAGGTTATAGCTCCAATGTTTGACTCCTCTGTCCTCTGCTAATTTTCATAAAAGTGCCATTCATATCTAAGAATGTTTACCAGAATACTTTTTATTTATTCACTTTCAGTAATCACAAAAGATCTCTCATATCTAACTTTTCTAAAATTCTAACCAGTTCCTTAATTTTTTATTCTTATTTCTCATTTTATTAGATTTGTCTAATTCTGGATGAAGTACATTGAGGTTCCCACTTATTCTATTTTCACTTCCCATTTCTTCCACTAACTAATAAACTTTCCCTTTAACTGTTTAGATGTTATGTCATTCAGTGCATATATTTTTAAAGTGAGGCAGCTAGGTTACAAAGTGGATAAAGCACTGACTTTCAAGAGAGAAAGACCTGGGTTCAAATCCTGCCTCAGATACTTACTAGCTTTGTGGTCCTGGATAAGTCAGTCAGTAAATATTTATTAAGTGCTTGATATATTCCAGGCTTTGTGCTAAATGCTGAAAAATAAAAACAAAGATAGGAGATAGTCCCAATTCATAAAGAGTTTACCTTTCTCAGCCTTTAATTTCCTTATCCATAAAATGGGGATTACAGTAACTGCTTTTTCATAATGTTGTGAAGATCAATGACTGTGGCATGTAAATCCCTTTACAAATTTTAAAGTGCTATATAAATGCTAAGTATTATTATTATTATTATTCATTGTTCATTATTCTCTTAAACATAATGTAGTTTTCTGTTTTTTATTGGTTTTTTTGTTTTTATATACCTATATTTTCTGAGAATTCAATATTATAAAGATATTTTAAAAGAAAAAGTAGGAGAAACAAATGAGCAAAACTGAATAGTAACTGAGTAATCATCCAAAACCAAACAAAACCCAACAATACACATACACACACAGATACATACACACATTCACTCTCACTCTCACACATACATGCTCAATGCTTTGCACATAATAGGTCCTCAATAAATGTTGAATAAATTAAACTCATTTTGCCTCGTTATATGTTTAAAAGTTAACAAGGCATCATTTTAATTTGACTGATTTTGTATATATGAGAAGCTTTCTGCTTAAGACTTAGAAGCTACAGTTGTGTAATACCTTGAAAATAGATGATGGCTAGGATATCAAGAATGTTTGCAAAGAGATGATCCATACCTGGGAACCACAGACCTATACCTCCGAAGAGAATTGGAGTGACTAGAGTGACTGAGGTTCACACCTACACAGTACTACCAAGGGTGGTACTACACCCAGAAATAGAAAATTTTTTACCTCAATTCTTATATCTTTGGACACACATTCTTTCATTTTATAGCACAGCTTTGGTGATATTAAACTAGAACAAACTGTAGCTAAGTAATTTTAACAAATACAGGATTAAAGATGATATGATTGTATGAGTATGTATTATAGGATTGAGCCTGGTGGTCTCCAGGCCTCCATGACAGTCTTCCCTTGAGGAAGGCTGAAATCTTCTAGAATATAGTCATGGTAAAATATTGATAATACTGAAAAATACTGATAATATTTTTTGATGGTTGATAGATCTGTGTGTACCTCCATGTGTTTTATCTCCCTGATAAAAAACTCCCATAAATAATATTTTCCCCTGAACCCTGATGTACAAATCAACCAGTTCCAGGGTGGCCACCCAAAATCAAGAGTATAAAAACTCTACTCTGTGGAAAGGTGCTTTGGAACATACTGCCCCCTCCAGCAGGGGTATACCTTTTTGCTAAAAAGACCCATTTCTCTGTGCTCCCTAACTCAGCATTGTCTTTACATGAGTTATACTTTATAAGAGTTTTATGTTGGTTCCCCTTTGCTTCTTTCCCTTCCTTCTCTTCCCCATTGCTTCCAATAAAGCTTTGCATTGAACTAGCTCCCATTGTTTTACATCTTGTTCTCAGCATCCAAACTCATTAAGGGGCTGTTTTCCCCCAAGATCTCTGGCTGGTCCATGCATCTTTTCTTAGATATAAACTGAGTACCTGGACAAGGACATAAAGTATTGACAGCCATAACTGAATTGCAGGAATATGGATTGTATAGAGCAAGTGTGGAAATTATGGAAACAATGGGGGAACCCTGTGTCCTCAAAGAGCGACTCCCTTCTGTCAGAGGACTATCATAAAACATTTCACTCATTAAACAAGGAGAGAGGGGAGAGAGAGAGAGAGAGACAGAGAGACATAGAGAAAGAGAGGTTTTGAAAATTTCTGAAATACTTCATTTTGGGACATTAAGGAAACCACTTTAAGTATCAAATAACACTCCAATTTTAAAATCAATGAGTCCCTGACAGGAAGAAACAGTTCCATAATTAGATAAGAGAGGGAAAAGTGAGGGGGGAGGGAGGGCAGAGATGAGGGGAAAAGGTTTGTTCAGGTTCTAGTGGGAATCCGTACAATGAACATTTATTAAGCTCCTACTATTTGACAAGCACTGTGCTAAGTGCTGGAAGAAAGATAAGAGTATATTGGGCGTGGTTAGGGGAATGTGATGAAGACGTTGATGATGACGAAGGAAAAGCCAGGGGATGGACAGGAAAGGAGAGAAAAAAACCCAATAGATTCTTACTGAGAAAGGGGGATGAAGATGCAGAAGCGGCCAGTCAGTAAGCAGTGCTGGTAAGGGAACTCAGGCAGGGCAGTTTCTGGGGAGAAAGATGGAAAGATGTTTAATGAGCATGGGATGTGTGATGGGCGTAGGGAGAGGAGCGTCACTCTGGGGAAGTGACAGGCCTAGTCTTAACAGTACGCTGTACAAGGTCAAAAGTCTCTAGGGTTGTCAGCCTAGCTGTTTTTGCCGCATCCCTACTCTACCCTAGGGGACTGGAAGGGGACTCCTCTGCTTCAGGAGGGGAGGTGCTCGTGCTCCGTCGTAGCTCCTCCCCCTTCGTCTCTCCCCGCCCCACGTCTCCGCGAAGGAGCAGGTGGGTAGCCCCCACCATAGCAGTTGCTCTTCACTCAGCAGGAGCAGCAACGCTAGTCTTAGCAGCTACCGCTAACGCCACCGCCACCGCTGCTCCCACCACCTCCGAGCCTAGCGTTCCTCTTCTCCGTTTCCTCCTCCACAGGAAAAGAAAAAAAAAAAAAAAAGAGGGAGGTCTGTCGCACTTCTTCCTAGTCCGGCAGTCCCTAGTCCCATAGCAACGCTCGAGGGCCCGAAGTGAAGAGGTGGAGAGAAGAGCCGGAGCTGGAGCGGGGGACCCCGCTACCGTCTGTCCGACCCACGGACCAAGGCCGTCGGGTGAGGCGAGAGGCGAGGTCGGGGGCGAGGGGCGACAGGGAGGCCGAGGGAGGGATAGGAGGAGGATGGAAGAAACTCAGGAGGGAGGAAGCAGGAACGTTTTCTTCTGGAAGAGTGTGTGTGTGTGTGTGTGGGGGGGTGCGAACAGGGCAGAGGTAATGTTGTTGGTGATGGACTAATGAAAAAGCATTCTGGTGAGAAGGGCAGGAGGTTAGATCTGGGGAAGCTGAGGCTAGTGTTGATAAGGAACTGACCTTTGGGTGATGGGAACAGGGTGGGGGTTGGAAATCATCCTGTCATTTTTGTTTTGTTTTGTTTTCTTTGCACTTGTGAACCACTGCCTTGGGAGAGAGGTAGTGGCGTTGAGGGCTAGGGAGTCTCCTTGGAGTAGTAAGTTGGAGGACGTGGAGGAGAGAAGAGAATGCTTGCATTGCTTTTGTGACCTTGTTGTTGGCCTATTGCAAGAACTCTTCACCTGGGGTCGGTGAACTTGTTAAAAGAGAAAACAAAACAGACCCCCCTCCCCCCCCCCGCAACCCCCCAAAAGCCAAATAAACCACTTCTTCATTTTCCCCAACCTTTGAGGTTTCCCATGCTCATCACAAGTGTCTGGCACAGAATATTTGTCAAGAAACGCTTTGTGACTTGATTTCCCTTTGTAATTCTATGTATTTTATTTTATACTTTTAAAAATATTCATCTTAGAAGAGGTCCATGGGTATTTACCAAATTGTCAAAAGGATCCATGACAAGGAAGGTTAAGAACTCCTGGCCTTTAATGAAACTAATGAGGCAGAAGGGACTGTGACTTTGTGTTGTATATGTTTTTATCCTTCAGACCTTATTACAGGGAACAAAAACTCTGAAAATTAACTGTCACATTGATCATTTGATTGGAGCAGGCAACACTAAATGATGCAGTTACTGGTGAGAGGTTTTTGAAAAGATGTTTAGACTACAAGGATTTGAAAATGTATAGATTATAATAGAGATATATCATGGAAGAAAAAAGTGGATCCCAAAACAGAAGGAAAAACTCTCTTTCTCTTTTGATGCTTAGCCAGACAAACTGTAGATGTTTGGGTTCTATATAATGGTAAAGGACATAGTTTCTTCTTGGATACTCATTTTTATTTTTAAGGAATAGTTTTAAGGTATGGTCACTTCTTTTTTAATTGGATGTGTTGGCGTGACAATGTAGAGTGGCATTATTTGTTGGAAAGTTTCCATTTAAAAGATATTTGCTTTTATAATCAATATAGAAAACCTATTGGGAAATCAGTGGGACTTTTACTCAGTAGCTACTAAAAGTTTGTTTAGGTTACTTAGGTATACTTTAAACAAAATCTGAACTAAAAAACTTGCTACCTATTAGCAAGTAAACAACTTCAATTTGTTTGAATTTGTTTATATGTATTCTATTCCAAACACTGTGTAATGCCTCATTTTTCAGAATTTCAATAGCTTTACAAAAGGATTCCTGTAGCAGTATTTAAAATAGCAAATATCCCTAGTACTTAGCTAAAATAATTAGATTAAAATAAACTTGATTTGTATAATTTTATTTATGCATAAATTTTTAGGAGCACCTTTTTTGGTTTTTGAAATGAGCTTTTATTTAACAGCTATTTCTCCTAAGCAAAATAAAAAATCACAATAACTGCTAAGGAAGGAAGGGAAATTTATTTCAAAATTAAACCATAGCATCCTTGGCTGATTCCATGCTATTAATATTTATAGATGAAGTTGTAGATTTACTTATTCTTCTTGAAAGGAAAACTTTGTATAATTGCATGAAAACAAGGAGAGCCTCTTGGGCACTGTTACCAGGAGTGTTTCTTACTCTGAAGTCTGATTAGTAAGCTCTATATATTTTGAAGTACAGTTAGTATTACTTGTGATTGATACTTGTGAATTGTAAGAAAATAAAGGCTATGTTATTGAACATCATTTATCTGCTTATATAATAGTTGACATTTTCCTTATTCATAAATGACTTTTTGAGATCCATAAAAATCCAGAGAGGTTGGTATTTATGAGTATTATTTTTCTCATTTTTGAGGAAATTGTGGCTCAGAGAGGTTAAATGACTTGCCTAGTTGTTATGGTTAGGATTTGAAGCCAAGAATCCTCTTATATGTCCAGTAAAGTTTCTCTTGTATCATGCTTGTATTAGCAACCAAGTCCATTCTAAAACTATTTCTTTGAATACTTGAATTGAAATGACTAACATTTCAATTAATTAACAAGCATTTATTAATTAATTTTCATACCAGATACTATGCTAGACACTGGTATGATACAAAGACAAAAATGAAATAGCTTCTGCTTTCCAGGAACTTAGCATTCTATTTTCATAGTGCCTTGTACATCATAGGTTCTTAAATACTTATAAAACTTCTCACACTAATTTTTTAGATTAAAAAAATGTTTAAGTTTTAACTATACCTGTGATTTTTTTTTAAAAATGAGGAGTTTCCTGGTGAGAAATTTTCCTCTATCTCTACCAAGAGCTTTAGCAAGTTACGTGGGATACTGAGAAATGAAGTATCCAGCATTGCATGGCTTGTTGATAACAGTTAAGTCGTTTACAGTTGCTCATCATACATTATGGTTGTTACTGTGTATACAATGTTCTCCTGATTCTGCTCACTTCACTTTTCTTAACTTCATATATGTCTTTTTAGGTTGTTTTTGTGATTATTTTGTTTGTCATTTCTAATGGCACAATAGCATTCTATTACAAGCATATACCACAACTTGTTCAACCATTTCCCAGTTGAAGGACATCCCTTCAACTTCCAGTTCCACAAAAAAGAGCAGCTATACATATTTTTCTACAGGTAGGTTCTTTCCCTCATCTTGAATCTCTTTGGAATACAGATCCAGTAGTGGTATTGCTGGGTCAAAGGGTATGTATAGTTTTATGGCCCTGTGGGCATGCTTTCAGATTCTTCTTCAGAATAGTTAGTTATATTATTTACCTATTCTTTTTAATCTTAGTGTCTTCTCTCTGAGATTACCCTTTATATATATTGTCTGTATATAGTTGTTTATATGTTGTCTGCCACTAAAGATTGAGCCCTTTGAGATCAAGCACTGTTTTTTTTATTTTATCTGTGAACTAATGTATTTATCTCTTCTTTTATCTTTTTTTGCAGTATATTACTTTTATCCCTTGATTTAAAAAAATAATATGCCATTATATTAAACTTACTTGCTGTTTTCTCTGTCTACATATGCTTATTCATTGCCCTAATTAGTGATAAAGTTCTTAAATATCTTCAGTACCTTAAGCACCTTAAATACTTAGATATTTTAGGGGCTTCAAGAATCATAGATATCTTAAACATCTTACTTATCACCTTCTTGCTAGTAATATAATCTGTTTAATCTCATTGTTTCCTTTGATTATCTTAAGGTATCTTAAGTATCTTAAATATCTCTTGTACCATTAAGTTTCTTAAGTATTTTAGTTATCACTTTCTCTTGTAAGGAATATAATCAGTTTAATTGTTTCCCTTGGGTTTCTTTAAATATATTAAGTACTTTAGGTATCCCTTATACCTATAGAAATCTTAAGTATTCTAATTACCACTTTCCCATGCAAGGATGTGATTAGTTTACCCCACTGATTCCCTTGAGTTTTTTTTTGTTTGTTTACCTTTTTATGTTTCTTTTGAATGCCACATTTGATCATAGATTTTCATTTTAACTGGTCATTTTGTTAAGAATGCCTGGAATTCCTCTATTTCATTAAATGTCCAATTTTTTTCCCTGGAATATTATGCTCAGTTTTGCTGGATAGTTGATTTTTAATATAGGCCTGGATCCTTTTCCTTGAGGAATATCATATTCCATGCCTTCTGATTCTTTAATGTAGAAGCTTCTAGGTAATGTGTAATCCTCATTGTCATTCCACAATCTTTGAATTTTTTTTCTTTTTTGCTTGTATTATTTTCTTCTTTGCTTGGGATTTCTGGAATTTGTCTATAATAGATTTTTACATTTGAGGTTTTTTTTTTCAGGAGGTGATCAGTAGTTTGATTTCTGTTTTTTTTTTCTCTTGTTCAAGAACATCTGGGCTGTTTTCCCTGGTAATTTCTTTAAATATGGTGTCCAGGTTCTTTTCTTGATCATGGCGTTTAGGCAATCCAGTGATTCTTAGTTTCAGGTCAGTTGTTTTTTTCAATGACATTTCAAATTTTCTTCTATTTTTAAATTCTTTTGTATTTGTTTTATTGCTTCCTGCTGTCTTATGAAATCAATAGCTTCAATTTGTCCAATTCTAATTTTTAAAGAGCTATTTTCTTCTTTGAGGCTTTTTACTTCTTTTATTAGGGTGTTATTTTCCATTTTGAGGTATTGTATTTCCTTTTTTTAGGTAACTTTTCTTCAGTAAGTTTTTGTTCTTAGCTATTGATTTTTTCTATTATTTTCTTTTCTAATTTTTTTTTAAGTTTCTTCTTTTTTTTTTAACTTTTTTGGAGCTCTTTCTGGGGTTCATTTTAGGCATGATATCCTTTCATATTTTCCTTTGAGGCTTCACATATTTTCATTTTTGTATTGCAGTCCTCCTCTGAGCTTGCATTTTGGTCATTTCTTTTGTTGAAATTTTTCTAAGCATCAGGTTTTTCTCTGACTTTTGCTCATTTTGCCCATTGATTTTGTCTGTATGCTGAAGCATACCTCCTTTTTTGGGGTGGAGGGAGTACTGTATAGTGTCTGGGGTCAGCTCAGCTAGACTGAGCATTGTACAGAGGAAGCCTGTTTGACCTGCTGTGGAATTTTGTAGCTGTTCACCTTAACTGGTTGGAGTTGGGTTCGTTCTGCCCAATCCTGCTGAGGCTGGACCCTCTTGGGCTGAGTTCTCCCATTGCTGCCTGGGCTACATCAGTCCTGACCTCTGTTTTGGCCTCATTATGCAGGGCCATTGTCCTCCCATTGCTGTTTGTTCTGTATTGAATTGGTTACCACTTTTACCCATCTGAGCTTGGATCAAGCTGGCTCTTTTCTTTCTCTTGCCTCTTGTGCTATATTGCAACTGAGTCTTACTGAGACTTGTTATGTGCTCCTTCTGCGTACCTCAGTAAGATTAGTCCTCCTTGCTGTCTCTTGACATTCTGGTCTGGAGCACTGCTTTATCTCTTCTTCTGTTAGTTCTGTAGCTCCAATATTTGTTTTGAGGCATTTTTGTTGTCCTTTGGAGGGTGGTTGGTAGGTGGGCTACAGGTATTCCTTACTTCACCATTTTGGCCTGATGTACTACCGCAATCCTATCAAGCTTCTGGTATATGTCGACATTGTTCCTTTGATTAAAGTGGTTTCCCATCTCTAAGGCCCTAATAATACTTATCTTAATGATCAGTTCATTAGTATGGATACAGATTCCACTAATGGACATTATAACTCCTAATTAATAATGCCTTGTGGTTTCATGAATTATCATTCATTAATTTTCTGATGTTGAGAGCTTCCCTAAATTAAGCGGGGCTAGTCCTTAGTTGACAGAGTTAATCACAAAGTTCTCTAGTTTAAGTCTTTCTGGTTTTTTAGAACACTTCACATTTCTATAGCCATTAAATGTTTATAAAATATTTCCTTAAAATCAGTTTTGAGAGGTAAGTAGTATCAATTATGTCTTTTTTATAGGAGAGTAGCCTGTCTCAGGTTACACAACTAATACGTGTTAGTCTGGACTTGAAAGATTTCATTTTTATTTTATTTTATTTTCCTCCCAATTACATGTAAAAACAGTTTCCACATTTTCCAAAGAATATTGCGTCTCAGATTCTCTCCCTCTCTTCATCCTTGCCTAGCTCCCCTTGATGGTAAACAGTTTCATGCAGATTTTACATGTGCAATTAAGTAAAACATTTTCCCATATTATTCCTTTTGTGGAAGAAAACACAAATAGAAAAAAATTAAGAAAATGAAAAAAAACTTGCTTTGGTTTGGATGTAGACTCAGTTCTTTTTCTCTGGAAATAAATGGCATTTTTTATCATGGATCCTTTGGGATAGTTTTGGATCATTGTGTTACAGAGAATAGCTATTATTCACAGTTATTCATGTAAAAGTATTCCTTTCACTGTACAGTGTTCTCCTGATTCTGCTTATTTCACTCTGCTTCAGTTCATGTAAGTCTGGGTTCTTCTGAGCTTTTCCTACTTGTCGTGTCTTACAGTATAATAATATTCCATTATAATAATATACTATAATTTTACTCAGTCATTCACTAATTGATGGATATTCCCTCACTTTCCAAATCTTTGACTCTATATAAGAGCTGCTTTAAATATTTTTGTACATATAGGTCCTTCCCCTTTGTGTTTTTTATCTCTTTGGGATACAACTTTAGTAATGGTATTGCTGTGTCAAAGGATATGTGCTATTTATTTTATAGCACTTTGGGCATGAGTCCAAATTACTTTCTAGAATGATGGAATTACTTCGAAACTCCCCCAAAATGCATTTCTGTCCTAGCTTTCCCATATCCCCTCCAAGTTTTGTCATTTTTCTTTTGTCATAATAGCCAATCTGATAGGTGTGGGGTGGTACCTCAGAATTGTTTTAATTTGCATTTCTCTAATTAAAAGTGATTTAGAGCATGTTTTGCATGACTTTTTAGAACTTTAATTACTTTGTTTGAAAACTACCTGTTCATATTCTTTGATCATTCATCAGTTGGGGAATAACTTGTGTTCTTATAAATTCAACTCATTTCTCTATGTATTTGAGAAATGAGGTTTTATTAAAAAGACTTGTGGGGGCAGCTGGGTAGCTCAGTGGAGTGAGAGTCAGGCCTAGAGACAGGAGGTCCTAGGTTCAAACCTGGCCTCAGCCACTTCCCAGCTGGGTGACCCTGGGCAAGTCACTTTCCCCCATTGCCCACCCTTACCACTCTTCCACCTATGAGACAATACACCGAAGTACAAGGGTTTAAAAAAAAAAGACTTGTAAAATTTTTTTGCACCATTATGATTACTGTGTATTACTTTCCATCTTATTTATCCCTGTTTAGTTTCTGACCTCTACCTCACTCAGTTTGCTCACTTTTTTCAGTCCCATCCTCCTATTCTTATCCCCTTTCCCTCCTCCTTTGCTATAGCACAGATAACTTTCTATATTGAATTGATTGTGTGTGTTCTTCCCTCATTGAGCCAGTTTTGATGAGAGAAGGGTTCACATGCTCTTCTTACAAACTCCCCCCTTCTCTCCACTGTGAACATTCTTTCAAGCCTCTTTTATGTGCAATAATTTATTTCATTGTTTTTCCTTTCCACTACCTCCCAAAGAATTAATCTTTTTCATGCTTTAATTTAACTTTTTATATCATTCCATCATATTCAACTCATACCCTCACCCGCTGTCTACATATACATCTTCTAACTACCCTAAGAATGACAAGGTTCTTTGGCATTACAAGAATCATTTCCCCATGTAGTGTTATACACAGTTTAACCTTATTGAATGTCTTTTGATTTCTCTTTCTTGTTTACCTTTTAATGATTCTATTGAGTCTTGTATTTGAGAGTCAGATTTTCCATTCAACTCTAATATTTTCATTAGGAATGTATGAAAATCTTCAATTTCATTGAATACCCATTTCCCCCCCTAAGGTATTGTGCTTACCTTTGCCAGGTAAGTGATTCTTAGTTGAAGTCCTAGCTCCTTTACCCTCAGATCATTTAATGTAGAAGCTGCTATATCTTGTGTTATCCTGAACTGTGGCTCCAGGATATTTGAATTGTTGCTTTTTGGCTGCTTGCAATATTTTCTCCTTCACTTGGGAATTCTAGAATTTGGCCATAATATTTCTGGGAGTTATCCTTTTGGGATCTCTTTCAGGAGGTGATTGTGGATTCATTCAACTTCTGGTTTGTTCTCTAGAATATCAGTGCAGTTTTCCTTGACTATTTCTTGAAAGATAATATCAAAGCTTTTTTTTGGATCATGGCTTTCAAGTTGTCCAAATAATTCTTAAATACCTTTCCTGTATTTATTTTCCAGGTTAGTTGTTTTTTCCCATGAGATATTTCATTTTTTTAAAAAAATTCTTTTTGACTGATTATTTCTTGATGTCTCATGAACATCAAAATTCATGGAGCTTTTATTTACTCAACTCTAATTTTTAAGACATGATTTTCTTGAGTGAGTTTTTGTACTTCCTTTTCCATTTGGCCAATTCTACTTTGTAGAGTTCTTTCCCTCATTTAATTTTTGTACCTCTTTTTCCATATGGCCATTTCTGCCTTTTAAGAATTTTTTTCCTTTTCAGTACATTTTTATATATATATTTTTTTCCATCTGGCCAATTCTGCTTTTAAAGGATTTCTTCTCTTCTTTAGATTTTTATGCCTCTGACCAACTGGCCTATTCTGTTTTATTTTTTAATTTTATTTAAAATATTTTCCATGGTTACATGATTCATGATTTTTTCCACTCATCTTCCTTTCCCCCTCCTGGAGCTAACAAGCAGTTCCACTGGGTTATACATGTATCATTGTTCAAAACCTATTTCTATGTTATTCGTATTTGCAATAGAGTGATCTTTTAACATCAAAACCTAAAATATTCTGTTTTTTAAGCTCTTAATTTCTGTAGCATTTTTTGTTTCTCCTTTACCAAGCTGTTGACTCTGTTTTCATGATTTTCTTGTATTGCTTTAATTTCTTTTCCCAGTTTTTCTTCTACCTCCTATATTTGAGTTTTAAAATCCCTTTTGACCTCCATTAATTCTTTTTGGGCTTGAGAACAATTATTATTTTTCTTGGAGGCTTTGGATGTAGCAGTTTTGATTGTTGGCTTCTTCTGAGTTTGAATCTATTCTGTCACAAAAATAACTTTCTGTGTTGTTTCATTTTTGTTGTTGTTTATTCACTTTCCTGTCTTTTAGTTTAAAAACTGTTGAAGTGTAGGGCTTTGTAGCTGTGGTTCAGGGAGTACTTTAATTCCAAGCTTCAGGTTCTTTGTGCAGTTGCCTTCTGAGCTGGCAGTTGGGATCTATCTGCTTTCACTTTTTTCAAGATGGTATAGAGCTGTGTTTAATACTCTCCCAGCCTCTGATCTAATCTATTAGTAACCCCAAGCACTTTTTTCCACGTTGGAACTGTGACCTTGGTCCCCTCCTCCCCTGTGGCTGCAAGTGCTGGTGTGCCTCCATACTCGGCAACTGTTCCCCAGGGCTAGGACCTAGTTCTGCCTATGGGCAATGCGACAAGTTTTGAGCCCAGAGCTAGCAAAGGGATCCCTGTAATCTCTTTCTGAGAAGTTGTCTGACTCCCCCTTACTCTCTGTGGCTGAGAGTTCAGAAAGCCTTGGCTGCTGCTTCAGTTGTTCCTAAGGCTCATTGCCTTGGTCGGGCCTGCCCTGGGTCACTATGCTCCATCTCCACCTTGGTGCATTAGATCCCTTGTGCCAGTCTTCTAAGTTGTTTTGGTTTAAGACAGTAATGGGTAAACTACAGCCCACGGGCCAGATGGGGGTGAGAGCTGAAGGTGTTCTATCCAGCTGCGTGACATTATTCCTAATCTGACGAATACCATGAGTAGGATACAGTACAATGAAACTTCAAAAGAGTTGCCTTAGAAACAGACTGATAGATGAGCATTTCCTTTCCTTTGGCCCCCTCTTTAAAAAGTTTGCCCATCATTGGTTTAAGAAATTACTTCACCATGTCTTTTTGTGAATTAGGGTGCACCAGAATTCATTTTGAGGCATTTATATTGTTGCTGTTTTGGGAGAGTAATTTGGTAGAAATCAGATGGGTCCCTGTACCTTCTCTGTCATTTTTGGCCAACCTCTGTGATTTCTAGGAGAACTCACTGATCTGAACTTTTACTTGTTTGTACTCGGCCAGCATCATCTCTAAGATCCTACATTGATTGCCATACCACTATGAAGAACTGGAAAGAATAGGAGGAAGAATATTGTGCAAATATTAGTTTAAAAAATTCAGAAAGATCAAAATTTTTGTTTTCTGTAGCTTCAACTATTTCATGAAAACAACTGAAATGGAAAGAGGAAAAATTTTAATTTGTATTAGTGAAGAAGTGAAGGGACAATGAAGTGGACTCAAAATAGACTATAGGAGTGAAAAAGTAGAAAATAGTCTTAATTTCTAGTAATAGGCATGGTTTATTTGTTAAGAGGAAAGTTTTAGAATCTCTGAAAAAAAATTCCAGTACTGATAAGTTATAAGACAACAGATGTTTATTAAGTGCTTTCTTTGTGCCAGGCACTGTGATGGTGCTTAGGGATATAAAATCCAAACAAATAAAACCCCCAAAACTGCCCATGCCCTTAAATTTTATTGGGGGAGAAAACAGGGACAGAGATATGTACATTATATACAAGATAGATGCAAAGTAAAAATTTTAAGAGAAAGGCACTAGTGTCTTGGAAATCAGAAAAGACTTTATATAGATGGTGGTGCTTAAGCAGAGTTTTGAAAGAAAAAGTTTCTGGGAGTCAGAGGGGAAGATGATGAAGCACATTCCAGGTATGGGGAACAACACATATGAACATGTAGAGGTGGGAGGTAGAAAGTTTTATGTGAGGAGTAACAAAAAAGTAGGTTTGATTGAACCACAGAGTAGATGAAAGAGACAATTGTATGATAAGCCTGGAAAGGTAAACTGGAGCCAGATTGTGAAGGATCTTAAATGCCAAAAAGAGGAGTTTCTGCTTCCTTTATTCTGCATTAGTTCATATAATTATTGCCAGTTTTCAAAGAGTCCATCTTTTGGCATTTCTTATGACACAGTATACATTTGTATAATTTGTTTACTCATTCCCCTACTCCCTGGAGGCAGTATGGACATGTTGGAGTTTTTTGAGTAGGGGAATGACTGGGCTGACCTAAATTTTAGGAAAATCATTTTGGCAGCTGTGTGAAAGATGGATGGAGTCAAGGAAAGTGAGGAAAAAAAGCCGGTACAATGGCTATTTAAGGAAACAGAATGGAACAAATGAAATATTTTGTGGGGACACTGGTATTTAGAAGGAAGGATTTCTCAACAGAAATAGAAATTCAGGAGAGTGATTTTGAGAGAAAAAACAGTAAATTCTGTTTTGGATATGTTAAATTTAGTCATCTATGAGACATCCAGTTTGAAATATACAATAGGTAACTGCAGATATTTTGCTGGAGCTCAGAAGATTGCCTAGTGCAGGACATATAGATTTGGCAATCATCTGCATTTAGATGATAATGAAATCCATGGGAACTGACATAAATAATAGCATAGGAATATAGAAAGAGAATAGAAGAGAGATTGGGACACTACCTTGGGGAATGCTCATTGTTAACTGGTATGTTATGGATAATGAACCAGGAAAAGATACTGAAAAGGAGTTGGACATGTGGGAAAACCAGGTGAGAGCAGTGTCTCAAAAAATGCCAGGAGGTAATAATGTTATAGTATTAGAAGTTTTTCTACATCAATAATTCTACTATTGAATTTAGGAAAAATAATACATATTTTTATTAACCACCTAATCAGTTGCAAAATATTATCATGTCTAACATCACAGCATCTCTTGAATTCATCTCTTTCTCTCTACTTACATGACCTACTTTTTAGTTCGACCTTCATCATCTCTCCTGGCCTATGAATACCTAATTGTTATCCTTGCTTAAGTCTCATCCAAAGCTGCTAAAATGATTTTCCAGAAATGTAAGAAAAGCACAGATTGTGATATCCTATTCAACATAACTCTAATGATTTCCTTTTTTTTTTTTACATTTATTAATATTCATTTTTAACATGGTTACATGATTCATGCTCCTCCTTTCCCCTTCAACCCCCCCCCCCCGCGCCCCCCCTACCCATGCGCATTTCCACTAGTTTTGTCATGTGTCTTTGATCAAGACCAATTTCCAAATTGTTGGTGGTTGCATTGGTGTGGTAGTTTCGAGTCTACACCCTCAATCATGTCCACCCCGACCCATGCGTTCATGCAGTTGTTTTTCCTATATGTTTCCTCTCCTGCAGTCCCTCCTCTGAATGTGGGTAGCATCTTTACCATAAATCCCTCAGAATTGTCCTGGGTCATTGCATTGCTGCTGGTTCAGAGGTCCATTACATTCGATTTTACCACAGAATGTCAGTCTCTGTGTATAGAGTTCTTCTGGCTCTGCTCCTTTCGCTCTGCATCAGTTCCCGGAGGTCTCTCCAGTTCGCCTGGAACT
>NC_058133.1:218880639-218913993 GCF_016433145.1 Gracilinanus agilis
GAAATGTCTCGATTCCACGTACCTTCCACGCTGTGCCCTGTTGTGGGGTTCCTCCGTTCGTCTGGACTTGTTTTTATGTCCCCTTGAGGAGTTTTGTATGTTTCGGTCAGGAGAGGTTAAGAGCTGCTTCTTACTCTGCCGCCATCTTAACCCGGAAGCCTCTAATGATTTCCTTTTGCCACTAGGATCAAATAACATTTTCTCTGCCTGCATTAAAATTTTTTTTATTATTCTATTCTTGAAAAACATCAGCAAACATAAGAATAGAAAAAGTAGATTTTATGTGAAACACAAATCTATTACATACAGCAAATTCAGCATATTGATTCCAAAGATACTCTGCCTGTCACCCTCTGAACTTCCTTCTATTCTCTTCTGTGTATTTTAAAAATGTTTCATTGGCTTTCTTTTTTGCCTTTGTCTTGTATTGCTAGCCTCCCCACCCTAAACCCCTCAAATTCCTCTCTGTCCTTGATAAAGAAAGTTTTCCTTACAGTAAGTAAATATCAAGCAAAACAAAGCCACAAATAATTCACATTTAATATTGTATGCCCCCCACTCACCCATAGCCAACGCGTATTTCCACTGGTTTCTTCATTTGTCATCTATCAAGACCTATTTCCATATTATTGATAGTTGCATTGGTGTGGTTGTTTCCAGTCTACATCCCCAATCATGTCCTCATCAACCCATGTGTTCAAGCAGTTGTTTTTCTTCTGTTTCCTGTAGTTCTTCCTCTGAATGTGGGTAGTGTTCTTTTCCAGAGGTCTCTCAGAATTGTTATGGATCATTACATTGCTGCTAGTACAGAAGTCCATTACATTCTATTTTACCACAGTGTATTGGTCTCTGTGTACAATGTTCTTCTGGTTCTGCTCCAGTTCCTGGAGGTCATTCCAGTTCACACCTCCATGTATTTTTCATCCCAGTGACATTTGCCTTATTGTTATTTTTCACAAGTAGCACTCTACTCCTGAATGGAAAATTTCCCTAGATATCCCCCATTCTTGGAACTCTCCATCTCTATCTCTACTAAATTGTTTCAGGCATATTTCAACTCTTCTTTCAAGTACCACCTCCTGCAAAAGTCTGCCTTTGGCTTTCTTAATTTTAATGCCATCCTTCTGAGAGTATTTCCAATTTATGTATGCATTCTATTTGTATGTTGTTATTTTCCTATTATTTCTGCCATTCAATTATGAGCTCCTTGAGAGCAGGATCTGTTTCTTTTGCCTTTCTTTGTACCTCCAGGGCTTAGAACAGTGAGCGGAACATATTAGGAACTTAGATTTTTTTTTACTAACTGGTAAGGTTTTAATTCTGTCATTATATAGTAATTTGCTTAAATTTTTCTTCTGCTTCCTTTTTCTGCATTAGTTCATATAATTCTTGCCAGTTTTCAAAGACTCCATCTTTTGTCATTTATTATGGCACAATATACATTTGTATAATTTGTTTACTCATTCCCCAGTTGGCTGGCAGTCCCTTAATTCTTGGTCTGTTACAACAAAGAATGTTTCTATGCAAATTTTTGTACATGGGTCCTTTTGCCTCCTTCTTTAAACTTTTTAGAGTTCTAGGCTAGCAATGGGATAGCTAGCTTTCTTAATCAACTTAGTATTTATTAATATTACTCTAAACATTGCATTGTTTTGTCTATCTCCAAAAATCTGATGGATGTGAGGTGGCACTTCAGAGTTGTTGTAATTTCTCTTATTAAGGGATTGGAAAATTTTTTCATATGTTTGTCAATGACATTTTTTTGTCTTTGTAACTCAAGCATTTAATACAGTACCTGACAATTAATGAATTTAATATGTTTATTGATTTGAGAATTCCCTCTTAAATATTTCCTTTAAATACTTATATATTGTGTAACAACTCATCATAATATATTTGAATTAATATCCTACATATCTTTGATATCAGATTTTATCAGAGAACTTAGTTACAAAATATTTGCTAGCTGTGTGACTGGGCAAGTCACTCAAACTTTGTGTGCTTTGTTTCCATGTCTGTAAAATGAGGATAATAATGGCATTCTCCACAGAGTTGTGAGATCAAATGAGATAACATGGTAGGTACTCTGCAGACCTTAAAGTAATATATAAATGCCAACCATTAATATTTAAGTTGTTACCCCTTCTTAGTATTCTCCCATTTATTTTTCATCCCTTGGCAATATGGCTTCTGTCATCATCACTCAACAGTGAAACTACTCTCAAAAGTTACTAGCAGTATCTTAATCACCAAATTTTGTATTTGTGTGTATGTTCTTTTTCAGTTCTAATACTTCTTGGTCTGCCTACTGCATTTAATATTATTGACCACCCTTTCTGGGTTGTTGTGTCACCGTTCTCCTGGTTTGCATATTCTAATTTCCCTTTGCTGGCGATCATCCACATTATATTGCCTTAACTATGGGTGTTCTGTCTTTCTCCATCTACTCTTCTTCCTCTATACTACTTTTCTTTGTAACCTCATCAACTCCCATAGATTTAACTGTTGTTTCTATAGAGCAGTGGTTCCCAAACTTTTTTGGCCTACCGCTTCCTTTCTAGAAAAAATATTACTTAGCCCCCTGGAAATTAATTTTTAAAAAATGTTAATAGCAATTAATAGGAAAGATAAATGCACCTGTGACCATCACTGCCTTCCTGGATCACTGCAGCACCCACCAGGGGGCGGTGGTGCCCACTTTGGGAATCACTGCTATAGATGAATCCCAAATATATAGAACCATCTCTGGTCTCTTACCTGATCTTCATTCCCATATCTCCAATAAATTCTTAGATATTTCAAACTAGATATCCTGAAGATATTGTAAATTTCCAGGACAGAAGAAACTGCCTCTGCCCCTCTCTTACCTAAAGTGGACACATATTTCAAGCTCTTCATGATCATCTTCTTGTTGAAGAGCAAGCACTACAAAGAGATAAAAAGTTGTCTCATGCAGAAATTCAGTACCCAGGACTGCTGCCCCTAGACCTGGTGGCAGCAAAGTGTTAATACCACATATGTTTCTGAGTTCTTAGACAAGTTGGATGTGGCATGCAGCTTCCTGCAAGCTTGATTACAGACACCTTTCACCACCATTAATCTGTATGAACAGGCTGAGAAACTGGTGTCCAAGTCTGTGTTCCCTGAGCATTTCAACAACAATGAATGGGCAAGGTACCTCAGCTACACAGGGAGAATGAAAGCCATACAGCTGGAGTACTCCAAAATCTCCCCAGCACACAGCTGCTGGCCTCTAACAGATGATGCACAAGCTGCTCATTTTGGTGGAACTGCTTGTGTGGGAGATCCTAGATAGACTATACATACTTCTGTTGATCCTCACTCAAGTAAGTGTTCCCTCATGTCCTACTTCCTTCCGATGAAGCTGTCAAGACAGGAAACCAACCAAGTTCAGCCTGGGCCTACATTAATTTGGGGAACAGTTTCGGGCAGTTGCGGCCTACACTTGTTCATAGGATTGCAGCTAATGTAATTAAGACAGGTATGTGTAGCATGATCAGCTTTTTTTCCTACTCCTGAATCTTCCTGGATGACATTGCCCAGAACCTACAGCTGAATAGCCTAGAGCAGTGATGGTGAATTTTTTAGAGGGACTGGTGATGTCTTCAGGTGTGTATGGAGAGGGAGAGGAGAGCAGCCCAACCCTGCCTCCCTCTGGCTTTATAGTAACAAACTCTGTGTTGGGGTGATGGCGGGCATGCCCACAGAGAAGACTCTGAGTGCCCCCTCTGGCACACATGCCATAGGTTTGCCACCAGGGGCCTACAGGTTGCAGAATTCATTGCTGTCAGGGCCATCTAGAATATCTCACATACTGTGCCTGTGCAGGGGTGGATGATGGGGACTGATCCCCCAACCCAAACACAGGGTCTCTCTCCAGCCTGTGGCTTGGCAGATGGAGGGCAAGTAGGCAGGCTAGCTCCCCAGGGTAGGGTCCTGGCCAGCAGGGTAGGAGAGGGGATGGGGGATGGGGCATTTTTGGTTGTATATTTTTTGAGGCTTCAATGAATAATAAAAAGTTCTCCAAAGTGCACTTTCAAGCTCTCTCTCTCTCTCTCTCTCTCTCTCTCTGAACCAGTTAACTATTTTTATTTATTTTTGTTTATAAAGGATATATTTCAAGTATTTCTTCCTTTTTTTTTACTTATTTTGTAATACTTATTTGCCCTGGTACTTGGTCAGAGGGCAGCTAGGTGGCACAGTGGATAGAATGCTGGGCCTGGATTCAGAAAGACTCATCTTTCTGAGTTCAAGACTGGCCTCACACTTTCTATTATACCTACCCAAAACAGTGAGAGGGATTTTGAAATCTCTTACCATGATAGTATTTTATTCCTTCTCTTTTTGAGTATCTCAAAGAATGTTTTCTTCATGAATCTAGATGTTAGAGAATTTGGAACATATATGATTATTATTTACTGTTTATTAATTTGCTGATAATGGGTTTTTGTCTATGGTTCCTTTCAGTATAATGTAATGAACCACCACATGAGCCATATTTCAATAAAAAGAAAGGGAAACAAAACAAACAGAAACAACGCAACCAAGATTAGAAGGGAAGCAACAAACTGGGAACATTTTTTTATAACAATTTTCTCTGATAAAGGTCTAATCTCTCAAATATATAAAGAACTAAGTCAAACCTATAAGAAACCAAGTAATTCTCCAATTGACAAATAAATGGTCAAGGGATATATAGATATGTAGTTTTCAGATGAAGAAATCAAAGCTACCAATAATCAGATGAAAAAATGTTCTAAATTCCTCGATTAGAGAAATGCAAATCAAGAATTTGAGGTATCACCTAGGCACAATCTAGCACAGGGGTTGGCAACGTATGGCTCTCGAGCCATATCTGGCTCTTTTGAGGGCCAGATATGACTCTCTCTGCAGGAGCCATAAAGTCAGTTTTTTTTTTCAGGCGCTGTTACAGGAGCACACACTGTGAGCACTGTACAGCTCTCATGAAATTACATTTTAAAAATGTGGCGTTTATGGCTCTCACAGCCAAAAACGTTGCCAACCCCTGATGTAGTAGATTGGCCAATATGACTGCAGAGGAAAATAATACATATTGGACTGGATGTGGCAAAACTGGGACACTAATACATTGCTGATGGAGTTGTGAATTGATCCACTCATTCTGGAAGGCTGTTTGGAATTATGCCCAAAGGGTTTTAAAAGAATGCATGCCTCTTGATACAGCAATACCACTACTACGTCTATATCCCAAAGAGATAAAAAGAAATGGGAAAGGACCTGTTTGTACAAAAAAAAATTGTAGCTGTGCTTTTTCTGATGGCAAAGAATTGAAAACTGAGGGGATGTCCTTTGATTGGGAAATAGCTGAGCAAACTGTAGTATATGATGGTGATGGAATACTATGGTGCTATAAGGAATGATGAACAGGATGGTTTCAGAGAGAATAGGAAGGACCTGCATGCACTGATGTGGAGGGAAATAAACAGAACCGGGAGAACATTATACACATATTAACTGAAACATTGTGGGATGATCAAATGTGATAGACTTTTCCTACTAATATGCAATGCAGTGGTCCAGGACAATTCTGAGGAATTTATGAAAAGGAATGCTATCCACCTTCAGAGAAAGAACTGTTGGAGTAGAACTGTAGATAAAAACATATGATTTATCACGTGTTTATCTTGGGTATATGATTTGGGGTTTTGGTTTTATATAATTTTATATAATTACTCTCTTACAAAAATAAATAATATGGAAATATGTTTTGAGTAATAATACATATATAACCCATTAAAATTAGAATATAACCGTGGAATTGCTTGTCATTTCCAGGAGTGGGGAGGGAGACAACATGAATCATGTAACTGTGGAAAGCTTATATGGAAATTTGTTATCGGAATAAAATGAATATAAAAGTTAAAAAAAAAAGAAAAGAAAGTGAGAAAATTATACAGGTATCCCTTCCACATGGCAAATTTCCTCATTGTGGTTTCAGTGTATTGTGGGTCAGCATGAGGAATTAAATAGGAATTTTTGACAAGTTTTGTGGAAGCTGCAGACAACACTCAAAAGCTAGAAGATGGCACAGAAAAAGTTTAGAATACACACACACACACACACACACACACACACACACATACACACACATATATAAAACCTATGATAAGTATTTAACCCAAAATTTATAATAATGTACTGTAAACACCTCATAAAAGGAAAATAAAAATTCAGACTTTTTCTTTGGTACATTGAGAGGGCCAAAACATTTAATGCAGATTTTTCCAGATCACTGGGCCCTTGAGCATCTAAACCCCCATAATGTAGTATTTCATTTTGCACTCTAGGTTTTGGAGGTAGATAACTACTTTGGAGATAGATACCATTTTTCCTGAGTCCTTTGGAATTATCTTGGATCATTGTATATGGATCAGGGTAGTTGTCTTTCATAGTTGATCATCTTTACACTATTTTTACTGAGTACACTGTGCTCCTGGTTCTTCTCACTCACATTGCAATGATTTATATAGGTCTTCCTGTTTTTCTCAAATAATCTCCCTCATCATTTCTTATAGCATAGTAGTATTCCATCAATAGTTATATACCACAACTTATTCAGCTATTCCCCAATTGGTGGACATCAGTTGCCAGTTCTTTGCCACATCAAACAGAGCTAAAATAGTTTTGTATGTAAGTGCTTTTTCTTTTTCTTTTTCTTTTATCTCCTTGAGATACAGATCTAGTAGATGTATTACTGGTTCATAGAGAATACACAGTTTTATAGCCATTTGGGCCTAGTTCCAGATTGTGCTCCAGTATGACTAGGCCAGATCACTACTCTATCAGCAGTTTATTGGAGTACCAATTTTTCCCTCATCTTCTTAAGTATTTATTTGTCATTTCTGATAGGTGAGGTGGTATCTCAGAATTGTTTTAATTTGCATCTCTCTAGCCAATTGTGATTATATGCTTTCTAAATTTATATATTTATATAATTTCTATGAATTTTTTTTATTCCTAGGTTGATCCAGACATGGCTACAACAATTAGGGAAGTGGGAGTGTGGAGACAAACTCGAACTCTTTTACTCAAGAATTATCTAATTAAATGTAGGACTAAAAAAAGTAGTGTTCAGGTAAGCCAAATGGAACTTTCTTGGTTTTATAAGGTAACAGACTATAGTTCTTAATCTGAGTTTTCCTAGGTTTTAGACAGGAACTCACCAGGGGATGAAAATGAGCATCTTCAGGGTGAGAATGATGCTAAAGCATACATTTTGATCCAGAAAACAACATGTAAACAACTAGGTACATAAAGATTACAAAGTAAATAGAAGGCAATCTGAAATGGGAAGGTATTGGCAGCTGGGGGACTGGGAAAGGCCTCCTGGAGGAGGTGAGATTTGAGTTGAGTTTTGAAAGAAGTCAAGGAAATAATGAGTCAGAAAATGAGTGGTTAGAGCATTCCAAATGTGGGACATAGTTAGTTGAAAGTCTCAGAGATCAGTGGTGGAATGGCTTGTTTGAGGAGCTCAAAGTGAGCCTGTCAGAAAATAAAGCAGGTGGAGGAGATTTAAGTTAGGCAAGGAGATTGGAGAGATAGGAATGAGCTTAATTCTAGCCAACTCATCCATATTGGTACAGAATTTATGTTTTTAAAACATAGATCTAATCATGTCACTGTGACTCAGATTTTTACCAGTGTTTCCTTATTGCTTCAAAGAAAAAATACAGAATCCTTGGCTTATCATATAAAGCCTCCATAGTTTGATTCCTGTTTTCCTATTCAATCTTATTTCATTTTCTTTCACATTCCATTCTAGGCAAACTGACCTACACAGCTGTTCACAGTACATAGCATTATCTCCCAAATCCATGGTTTTGCATAAATGTTTGCCTGTTTCTAAAAGTGTACTTCTAAAGTGTACTTCCTCTTCACCTTTGCTTTTTATAATCCCTAGCTTTCTTAAAAAATGTCCTTGGTGCTCCTACTTTTCCTCATCCTAATCACCTTCACCCAGTTATTAGTGATCTTTTCCTTCTGGACTTATGTAGTTTGTTTGGTTATCTGTATTGAATATGAACTGAAAAAGGGCAATAAATAAATATTTATTGAATTGTTCCTTTTTAAATGATCATTAATTATCTTTTATTTTGCTAGAAATTGACCAAGTTTTTTGCAATATAGTTTGTGTACAATTTTCTTGTTTTAAAAAAACCATAATATTTTCCTTTCAGTAGTCTTTGCATCAACCCCATCCCTTCTCCATTATCTTTAAAAAGTCATTACCAGTGGTTCAGCAATTCTATCTGCCAGCTCTTTCTGTATCTTGGTATATAGTTAATTTCTGCTTGGTTGACTTGATGTTATAAAAGAATATTTTATCCCTTAACTTTCAATTTTCTATTGACCATTTTTATTCCATACTTTAAATAAGCCCTAAAATATATAGGGAGTGTGGTGAAGTATTCCTGTTTACCAAACATGATCTAGGTAATGATATAATTTTACTACTAATAATCTTTAATAATTAAAATATTTTTCAAAACTCAAGATTAAAAAAAGTTAATTTCCTAGGATGTCATGAAAATTGTTTTTACTTATAATTCTTTAGAGGAATTTTTTGGGAACCTCAGTGAGTCAGTATTCCTCAATATGAGTTCTTGAATATGGAAAACAGTAAGAGTAAATTAAGAGTGAAGTAGGTAACCATTTATTCCAGCTGGCTGAGGTAGATGCTATGAGCCCCTGGAAAACTCTGGGTTGGAAAACCCTACTCTGACCAGCAATTTCTAAATGCCTCCAAGTATACCCCTGCATACTCTAGCAGTTTCTAATTGCCCCTATAGACAGAGGTAATCTCTAGGACAGTTCTGCAACATTTTTTTTTGTGACCCTCAACACCTTTATAACTTCTTTCCTGCAACTCAGTTGTTTATGCCCTCTAGCTGTTTCCCACAGCTAAGCCCTATAAGAATCATCTTCTTTCTCCTTGGGCATACCTGCCTAAATAAGGCAACAGGTTGTCCCAAATTGCAGTTCCTCAACTTTGAATAAATGCCTCACTTTATTTACTGATCACCTAGTTGGTCCTAGTTTTTTTAAGGTTAACAATACCAAGGTAGGTGGTATCAACAATGCACTTGGTGCAAGAATTTCCATATGTATATACATACATATATTAGCACAGCATTCATAAGTTTAACATTATTGAGAGGAACATATGAAACAAATGAAATAATGCCTATTCATAAGACACAGATGACTATAGAAAGAATAATATACTTATTAGAGAAAAGTGCTTATTATTAGGTATAGCAAATAGATAAGGGAGTTATCATATTAAGTATACTACTAGCTAAATCAAAGAAATCTGTCGTTTTACCAGAGAGGGAGAAAAACTTTTCCAGGACTTTGGAATTTTCCATTTTCAGTAGCTTAAGCTTTTTAAGAAGTGAAAATGAAGGATACTAGCTTCTACATTTACTTTTATGGTTCATATAGGTTCATTTACAACAAAATAGTTGATAGGGAAGAAGATGGAGTCAGCATGTGTTCAAGCAGGACTATTTTTAAGGAGGATATGGTTTATATATTACACAAATTGTCAAAAATTCATTTAGATTTGGTAAGAGATATTAAGGCTAGGGAGGCAAGGAGGCTTACTGGAAGCTGTTCCTCTTAGGTTACTTGCTGCAGGCAGTCTCTGGGGTTCATAAATGAAAGATAATTTTGTCCACTTTTCTCACAGTACATAGTAGTAGTATTTCCTTTTTATTTTTGTTGTTCATGGAATTGTTCACTTTTTCCCCTAGAGCTACAGCTTCAAATTTCTAACCCTTCTTGAACCTGAAGGCCTAGATGGTGCTAGTGCTATTTTTTTTCACTTCCAGCAATAGTTTTTGTGATCATGGCAGCTATGTTGCTACCAGAAAACAGCATTATCTTTCTTTGCTGAAAGGTATAGTAGTGTGGCTTGCTAATATTTAAACATAAGTCTACTTTAAAAAAAAAAACCTCTTCAGTAATGCCTTCCCATGACCTCAAGTCCTTTATCCCTTAGTACTCTCTCAAGGCATTACTGCTGCTTTGGCTTCACTTCTCTTTATTTTGACCCTATAGTTAACCAATTTAACATGTAGTCCTCTCCTCTTAAAGTGCTTATCCTTTGACCTCCTGCATGCTATGCCTTGACCTACCTTAAACCTGGAGGATTCCTATCATTTGCCACTTTTTCTGTTCCTTGTGGTAGAAGAGTTCTGGCAGAAATCATGGCAACCATGATGACTAAGACCTGTATAAATTTACTTAATCTTAACTGGGCCTTCACTGCACCAAGGAAATGGCTTTTGTTCCTCTCTAATGGATTCTCTGTTGTGCTTCTCATAGTGGCTTTTTCAAACTTCTTTTTTGCTCTCTTCAAAGTTACCAATAAGCAAAGTGACCTTTACTCAGCCCTCATTCTTTTAGTCCTTTCTGTAGCATTTGATACTATTGGTCAGCCTTTGTATACTGCTTATTGGACAACATTTCAGACTGGTTGTCTTGTAGACATTTCAAACTTAACATCCTTCCTGCTGCCCAGCATTGCCTTGTATTTATTGTGTTTATGTTTTCTATCTTTCTATCTATCTTTCTTTCTATCTATGTATCTATGTATCTATGTATCTATGTATCTATCTATCTATCTATCTATCTATCTATCTATCTATCCATCCATCTGTCCATCTATCCATCTATCCATCTGTCCATCTATATGTTGTTACCTCCAGTAGTATGTGAACTCTAATTTAAGTAAAGAAGCTGTTTTGTTTTTTTTTTTTTTCCTTGTATTTCCAGTCCCAGGTAGAGTGCCAGACACACAATGGTTGTTCAATAAATGTGTTTGACTAATTATATTGCACTCTTAACATCATAATTTATAGAAATAATATGTTATGTATAAGAAAGCATAGACCTTTGGTTATTTTGATTACATATTTCTTCATAAATACACTTATTACTGGTACATTAAATGTATTTAGATGCAGTAATGGTTGCAGGATATAGTGATATTAATTCATATATTACCTTCATTTATCCTTTGCTTTGGATTTTAAAATATTTTTTTGATGCCAAAGACAAAGAAAGGTTCATATAATAATATATTTAGTAAGATGCTTTGGGTAACATAATTCTTTCGTACTCAGAAATTTCTATATCCAGAGTACTAAATTATTAAACACTTTAATCAAACTGTTTCTTTTTAATTGCAGGAAATTATTTTTCCACTATTTTTTTTATTTTGGTTAATATTAATAAGCATGTTGCATCCAAATAAGAAGTATGCAGAAGTACCTGATACAGAACTTGATCCCTTGGATAAATCTATCCTGTCTGACTTCATTATTGCATATGCTCCAGTGAATAACATTACAAGGAACATCATGAATATAGTGTCTTCTCATTATCTTCCTGATGGTATTGTGAGCCTAAATATATATACTTTTCCTTGTTTTGTGTGGTAATTTCTTAAGATTATTTATATGCTGATCTTATTGAATAAACTTAAGTCTTTCTGTAATATATTTTTCTTTAATCATATTTATGACCATAATAATTAAGGCTTAATTATTGGCTCTCTTACTGGGTATTTTTAAAAAAACCTGTCATTTTACCTAGATGATTTATTTATCAGTGGAGAGAATATTAAATTATTTAAATTAATATTTTCTCTGGTTGTATACTTTGATATTACTTACAAAATGAGCACATTCATAAAATAATCACTATATTTTTTACTAGTTGACGTTTTGATTCTGATCTAGTGATACTTTAGTATAAAGATGATGAAAATATTTCTAATAACTGGTAATCAGTAACTGTCAAAGTGCATTCTTATACTAATACACAGGGCAAATAGCAGCACAAAAATGGTAGTTGTAGCTCAGAATATAAAACTAACCTACTTTCAGTTTTAGACCCAGGGAAATGATTTAGGTGGGCACTAGTTTTAGAGAATCTGAAATGCCTTGGTTGTTGCTGTGTTTTGGCCTGAGACATATTGTTCTATTGAATGATGGATATAGCAGACCAGTAGAGATCATATTACATTTTATTATGACACACCTTAATGAAGGGTTTTATTTAGGAAGTTCTCAATGACAAGAGAAATGGGCATTTGGAAAGAGGAAGAGAAGCAGACATCACTCCAACTTTTTTTACCTCTAAACTGGCTAAAAGAGAAAACAAAGAAAATTTTGTATAGGAATATATTTAAATCATCTAGGATATAGAAAGGAATAGGAAAAAGGGAAAAGGGCTGGGGGTATAAGAAGGAGAATATATTTGTAGAAGGATTAGTCATAAACAAAACAAACTCCAGGCTTGATAATGGATGCTATAGATAATGAATCAATTTCAGTACTTAACATGTATATACCAAATGTCATAAATTTTAAATACTTAAAGGAAAAGGTAAGTGAATTGAAAGGAAGTATGAGAAGAATTGATGAAAAATTGAGAGTAAAACTAATAATGAGGAACCTCAATATACTCCTTTCAGTTCTAGATAAATCTAACTAAAAAATATACAAAAAGGGATTAAAGACTGAATAGAACTTTAAAAAAACTGGATAAAACTGGCCACTATAGAAAGAGAATAAAGAGAGACAGAGAGAGAGCATATGTGTACATATCCATATCTATATCTATCTATCTATCTATCTGTCTGTCTATCTATCTATCTATCTATCTATCTATCTATCTATCTATATTTGGTGCATATTACTTTTATAAAAATTGATCATATATTAGGACATAAAGACCTAACAAGTAAAGAAAAACAGAAATATTAATTGTATCCTTTACTTACCATAACACAATTGAATTATATTAAATAAAGAACTGCCAAAAAAGTATTAAAATTAATTGGAGAGTTAATAATTTCATTCCAAATAATTGGGAGATAGAATCACAGAAACAATAGAGAACTTCATTAAATGTAATGACAACAATGGGACATCCCACCAAAATTTTTGAGATGCAGCAAAAGCAGTCAGTCCTTAGGGGAAAATTTATTTTAAATACTTACCCCCACCCCCGCCCTGACACAGAGACAGAGACACACACAGAAAGACAGAGAAGAGAAATAAATTGGTTAAAAGATTAACTGAAAAACCTAGAAAGTCCACAAATTAAAAAAAAACAAACAAGAAACAAGAATAGAAATTCAGACAATAAAGGAAGAGATTAATAACATTGAAAGTGAAAAAAATCCAAACCAAAAGAGTCCTTCTATTAAATGAATAAAAAAAGTAGAAGCTTTTGGGGAGAGGGTCAGGGAAAACAATAAAAAAGAAAAATGAATTATTCAATTTTAATAAAAAGAAGAAGAATTTCTGATAGTTTTTTTTCATGCCTAATACTAAATATTTCACAAAATTTAGATGATGAAAGAAGGCTTAATAGGTTGGTGAATACAAGACAGGGAGGGCTGACATATTGAAACAACATAATTAGACAGAATCGTGAGAAACTCAAGAAATGAGAAAAAGTAGTGTGGTATAGTACAAAAGAGTAACAGACTTGAGCCATGTGATCTGGACTTAGATCCTTCTGTCATTACCTTGAGGAAATTTCATCATCTCTCAACCTTTTCCACTTCATTTGTAAAATGATGGTGTTGGGCTGAATGACCTCTTAGATCTCTTTCAGTTCTAAATTTCTGATCCTGCAACATAAAACTATAATAAAAAGTGATGTTCCAATATAATGTCTATAAGCATAAGATGGAGATTGATTAATTTATGTTTATACCTAAATTATGTTATTTTCAAAAAAATACAAGCTTGAAATTAGGATATAGGTGCATGGAAATAAAACATTTATGCCTTTTGAGGATTGCCATTGTTTTCAACACTAGTTAGACCTTTTTTAAAGTTGTGTATGTCTAACAGAAATGTCCTTGATTTATAGAAAATTCAGAAAAAATGACTAAATGTTTGAAAGTAGGTTTGTGAAAATAGATCTTAAATATTGGGATTGGAAAGGAGAAGCTTGAATGAAAAGATAAATTTTCTCTGACAGATCAAGAAATATTAGATTTAAATGGCAACATAAGGGATTTCAGTTATAAAGGATTTTCCTACAGCAGTTAAGTTGTACGTTGACTTAATCAAAATGCTCTAGGAACTTATCTATTGGTCACTATACAGAATTTTCATTATTCCAGGGATTATCCTGCAGCCCTGCTTTGAGATGGCTTAATTTCATGGCCTTTTATTCTTGTGATTCCATCATTGTTTTGTAGTCTTCCCATGTTAAAAAAATTGTTTTAAACCCTTACACTTCTGATTTAGAATTAATACTAAGTGTCAGTTCAAGGCAGAAGAGCAGTAAGGGTGAGGCGATTGAGATTAAATGACTTGCCCGCTTATACACCCCTAGGAAGTTTCTGAGGACACATATGAATCCAGGATCTCTTGTCTCCAGAACTGATTCTCTATCCCCTGATCCATCTAGCTGCCTCTCACATTTAATTTAAGAAACAGTATGATTTCCCTTGTAAGTAATCTCCTTCTGCCTTTAAGAACTAAAAAGTATTGGCCTGAAAGAGAAATTAGGTTTATCATTGAAACATTTTTGTAAATACCATATTGTTAATGTATTCAATTTGCATTTTTAGCAATTCTTTATTTTCAAGGGGCCCTAAAAATAGAAAAAGTTTTATAAATAATATAATTTTAAAAATGTGTAAACTTTGGACTTTTATGCTTTCTTCAGGCATTCTAGTTTGTGAATAATAACTCTAGTTATATTTTACAGTCCTAATTACTGAAAAGTATGCAGATGAGAGAGAATTGCAAGAATCCAGTCTTTCTAAGCCTACCAATTTTGTGGGTGTAGTTTTCAAAGACTTCATGTCCTATGAACTGCGTTTTTTTCCTGATATGATCCCAGTATCTTCTATCTATATGAATTCCAGAGGTAAGTATCTCCAGTCAGGTTTTTGAGAAAAATATCAAGTAATTTTGTTGTGATTTTCTATATATGTACATATGCATATGCTGGATTTGAAATTTTAAATTTCATTTGAAATTAATAAGTCTCATCATATGTCAATACCTATTAATATGTATTGATAGGTATTATGCCATAGATACATTTGTGGTATGACCATATGTACATTCCCTTCTTCATATTACTTGTCATTTAAAATCCCAGCTCTACTATCTTTCCTTTGGATCTCAAGTTTCCTCATCTGAAAAATGAAGATGTTGGTATGGATGGCCTTGCATCCCTCAAAATATATTATAATGTATTGACATATTTCATGAGCAAAGTTTATTTGGTTGGAGAAACAACGCTAATAGTAGAAATTTAAATTTAATTCTGCAGTTAAGCACCTATTCTGCCCAAGGCACTGTTCTAGGTCCAGGGGATAAGAGCTTGGAGGGGAGAGGTGACTATTACAACATGTTCACAGATACAGAAGAGTCTGTGTCTGTGGTGGACATATGTAACAATGCCAAAGCCTATCATGCATAGCTGAAATCACAGATAAAAGTGAATGCCTGCCGACCCCAGTTTCTCCCTGCCACTGATTCTTGGTTCAGAACTCCATGACTTCTTCCATACCCCCTAAAAAAATGAAATTGAAAAAAAATGGAAAATTAAAGCAAAATAGGCTGCCAACCATTGCCTCTAGCACTTTGAGGTTGACCTTGGGTAACTGAAACCATGTAAGGTGAAACCGTGGATAAGGAAGAGAGCCCTCCTCTAAATAAATTAAATATAATTTGAGAAAGTAGGACTAAGAACTAGAGAAATAAGCAGAGGCTTTGTGGAAGAGATATACGATAGGTTATAAACACATGACAGTTCTGTGTTATAACTATTCATTGTTTTCTCAGACTTTCTCATTTTTTTCTTGCTTACTGATATAATACATTTGTGATATGAATCCTACAGTATTAACAATTAAAGTTATTAAAGCCTTTTTCTTTTAAGGAACCACTTGTTATTTTCTTATTCTGAATAAGGAAGATCAACTTTCAGTTTTATGCCTATAGAAAGTTTTTTAAATGAATATATTATAAACACTTTTGAAGTGTTTCAATATCCATAGCATTGTGCTAGAATATGAGTGAGATATAAAGTTTATATAAGATATGGCCCTTGCCTCAAGAAGTTTAGCACCTAGAAACCTAGAATCAGCATCATAAATATTTTGGTGTCTGATATTAGTATGTACTGTGATATCCTAATTTTGTGGGTCTCATTCAAGAAATCATATTAGCATATGACTAATTTTTTATTATCAAGCATTAGCCCTGCTCTTATTTTTGCGGGGACTTTGAAAGTTGATAAATGATTATTGCAAGTTTAATTGGTTAAAAAATACTTTGTTTTGCATAACTTTATTACTAATTTAATTTCTATTTGTGCTAAGTGATATGATTTTTAATGCCCTATTATATCTATCTAACTATGTAGATAGATATTTACTTTGACAAAAAATGAAAGATCAGAAGGCTTATAGGTACAATATAGGACAGTGTAGTAGTTTTGTTTTCTATGGCTAAGAGAAGTTGATTTCAGTAATTGTATGTAAATAGATGATACTATATTGCCAAACATGAGTTATCTCCAAAGAAGTAAAATAAATTAAATAAATTAGTGTTGTCAAGGAGCCATTAGAAAAGGAGGTAGCAAGAGCCATGGGATAATAAAGGGGAAGACTTTATCAAGGATTGATGAGAGTCAGAGAAAAGAATTAGTTGAGTTGTGATTTACACTTGTAATGTGAGTGTTCATACTTCTCATTCCTGTTTACATTGTCTTTAGAGAGGAGTGCTTGTATCATTTTGCAAAATTGTGTACTGCCTTTTGTTCCCTTTGTAGCTGGTTGTTCAAAGTCATGTGAGGCTACTCTATACTGGCACTCAGGATTCATAGCTTTACAAACTTCCATTGATGCAGCAATTATACAGGTAAATATGAAAAAGGAGTCATCAAAATGAATGTTTTTTTAGTTGTTTTGTTCTTTGCAAAGCATATAAATCAAAATCATATAAATTTTTATCATATAGTTGCAATGTTAGATTTTTAAAAGGGTAAGTTGTAAAAAAATTAGATTTATACTATAATACCTATAAAGATCTAAATATGAAGATCCAATTTTGATTAAATCATCCATGTTATTTGATTTAGCAATCCAATTTTGGTATAATTAGTGTTTTTCATAAATCATATTTATTAAATATCCATATTTGTTGATTTTTTTCCTTACACAATTTTTCATGGCTTAAATAATTGATATGATTCTTTAGATAGAGTAGTATATGCATATTATGCCATGAATCCATCCTTATATGCATGCGCACATGTGTTTCTATACAAATATACATAGAATATTGGAATGCAGAATATTAAGAATACCTTAATCTGGAGATTTATAGACTCGCTGACTTAAGTTGTCTGGTCAGAAGTCAAGTTGTGTTAAAAATATTGTTATTTTGCACATATCCCTTATTACTGCTTATTTTTCATTTTACTTCATTTTTGTCTACCTTCATTTCAGTGTTTTATATAATTATTTTATTTTATTATTATTTTTAAACCCCTACCTTCGATCTTGGAGTCAATACTGTGTATTGGCTCCAAGGCAGAAGAGTGGTAAGGGGTAGACAATGAGGGTTAAGTGACTTGTCCAGGGTCACACAGTTAGGAAGTGTATGAGGCCAGATTTGAACCTAGGACTGCCCGTCTCTAGGCCTGACTCTCAATCCACTGAGCTACCCAGCTGCCCTCTTATATAATAATTTTAATCAGACGACATTTAGACTTTATTTTGAGGCCAACCAGATCATGGGTATAATATCTGCTTTCCCTTATAGGAAGGATTTAAATTTTATATAAGATTATAAGTTAAAGTAGTTTCAGTTGTACTTTCTTTCTATTACTACTATTAATATAATCAAGTTAAAAATATATACACATATTTTTGTATATGTATATATTAAGTGTGGTAAGGATCTTTTTGTAATTCGAATTTCTTAGATTTATTTCAGCAACAGTCAGGTGGAAACTAGACCATTATTTTACTTCATATACCAAGATATACATCAGTGGGAACATAATTTTGATATAGAGTAATATTATAAACACATTATAGAAGCAGATCTATGGACAGAGAAAGAATTCATGGCCAAAGGTAAAAAGGATCATAGAAGATACAATGAATAATGTTGATTACATAAATTTTTTTTAACAGAAAGAAAAATGTAGCTAAAATTAGAGAGAAAAGAGCTAATTTGAAAAAAAAAATCCATGGAGTAAGTTTTAAGTGATAAAATTTTCATTTCTAAGATATATAGGAAATTGCTTCAAATTTATAAGAATAAGAGCTATTCCCTAATTGGTGAAAATCTCAGCTTTCAGAAGTTGTATATAAAAATACTCAGTCAGACTTCTGAGCTAAGATGACCACAGAGTAGAAGCAAGGGTCTTCCTCTCCTCTACCTACTGATATAAAGTGCCTCAAAAGGTCAAAAACCAAAATCAGATGAGTGAAGGGGCTCTTCCATAGGAGGCAGCCTTGAAGGTAGGCAGGTTTTGGGCATTTCCACACTATAAGAGGCTAAAATTACTCCTACCAAAGCATGAGCTTATCACCTCTCCCCCAACTCCATCTATGGTGCCAGAATTAAACTGAGTGTGGGGCAATTGCTAGGTTCTTGGGGACTGGCTGAGGACACCACAGACTTACCCCAGAGAGCAGTGAGATTTGGGGCCCCAGGAGGCTAAGGAACATGGAGATTGGGCAGGGAGATAGAGCAGAGAGGGGCAGCTCACAGCAGACCCTGTGGAGACTGAAAAATAGATTCGGGGGGAGGGGGGGAACCACTCCCTAGCTCCATACACAGAGACCTGCCTACCCTCTTCACTTAGACTTCGGCTGGGGAAGGGAAGAAAAAACTAAAACTAACACAGCAGTGGCCACCAACACCCAAGAATTACAGTCTCCAACTACCAAAACAAATAAGAAAAAAACTTTGATACTCAATAATTTTTATGGAGAAAAACTCCAGACTACAGAGGAGGCAGTAGAGGGCAACAAACAAACACATCCAAACCTTCCAAAAAAAAAATGGAAATTGGTCACAAGCTCTTGAGGAACTCAGATTTGAGATTATGAAGCAAGTGAGAAAGATAGAAGAAACTTGGTAAAAAAAAAGTGGGAAATAGTTCAAAAAGAAAATAACAGTTTAAAAGACAGACTCTCCCACTTGAAAAGAAGCCCAAAAATCAAGTGAAATGATAAGCAAACTAAAGACCAGAATTGACCTGTTGGAAGCCATGAAAAGCAGGATATGAACACTACAAAACACTTTCCACACAATTAAAACTAGATCTAAATAATTGGAAAAACATTAATTGCTCATGGGTAGGATGAGCTAACATAATAAAAATGACACTCCTACCCAAATTAGTTTACTTATTCAGTGCCATACCAATCAAACTACCAAGAAACTCTCTTACTGAATTAGAAAAAATTATAACAAAGTTCATCTGGAAGAACAAAAGATCAAGAATATTAAAGGAGATAATAAAAACAGTATCAGATCTTAAATTGTACTATAAAGCAAGTGGTCATCAAAACAATATGATACTGGCTAAGTGACAGAAGGGAGGATCAGTGGAATAGACTTAGTGTAAATGACCTCAGCAAGAAGGTGTATGATAAATCCAAAGATCCCAGTTTGGGGACAAAAACCCAGTATTTGACAAAAATTTCTGGGAAAATTGGAAAACAGTAAGGTAGAGATTAGGTTTAGATCAACACCTCACACCTTACACCAAGATAAATTCAGAATGGCTGAATGACTTAAATATAAAGAAGGAAACTATAAGTAAATTAGGTGAACATAGACTAGTATACCTCTCAGATCTCTGGGAAAAGAAAGGTTTTTAAGACCAATAAAGAGATAGAGAATATTATAAAATGTAAAATGAATAATTTTGATTACATTAAATTAAAAAGCTTTTGTACAAACAAAACCAATACAACCAAAATTATGTGGGAAGCAACAAATTGGGAAAAAAATCTTTATAACAAAAACCTCTGCCAAAGGTCTAATTACTCAAATTTATAAGGACCTAAATCAATTGTACAAAAAATCAAGCCATTCCCCAATTGATAAATGGGCAAGGGATATGAATAGGCAATTTTCAGATAAAGAAATCAAAGCTATTAATAAACACATGAAAAAGTGTTCTAAATCTCTTATAATCAGAGAAATGCAAATCAAAACAACTCTGAGGTACCACCTCACACCTAGCAGATTGGCTAATATGACAACAAAGGAAAATGATAAATGTTGGAGGAGATGTGGCAAAATTGGGACACTAATGCATTGCTGGTTGAGTTGTGAATTGATCCAACAATTCTGGAAGGCAATTTGGAACTACGCCCAAAGGGCTTTAAAACTCTGCCTACCCTTTGGTCCACCCATACTACTGCTGGGTTTATACCCCAAAGAGATAATAAGGGAAAAGACTTGTACAAAAATATTTATAGCTGCGCTCATTGTGGTGGCAAAAAAAATGGAAAATGAGTGGATGCCCTTCGATTGGGGAATGGCTGAAAAAATTGTGCTATCTGTTGGTGATATAATACTATTGTGCTCAAAGGAATAATGAACTGGAGGAATTTCATGTGAACTGGAATGACCTCCAGGAATTGATGCAGAGTGAAAGGATCAGAACCAGGAGAACATTGTACATAGAGACTGATACACTGTGGCACAATCAAAGATAATGGACTTCTCTGCTACCAGCAATGCAGGGATCCAGGACTATTCTGAGGAACTTACGAGAAAGAACACTATCCACATCTAGAATAAAAACTGTATGATTAGAAATACAGAAGAAAAATAACTGCTTGATCACATGGTTTGATGGGGATATGATTGGGGATGTAGACTCTAAATGATCACCCTAGTGCAAATATTAATAATGTGGAAATAGGTCTTGATCAATGAGACATGTAAAACCCAGTGGAATTGTGTGTTGGCTATGGGAGGGAGGTGGGCAGAGGGGAGGGAAAGAACATGATTCATGTAATCATGACAAAATATTAAAAATTAACTAAATAAATAAACTTAAAAAATACTCAGTCACTAATAATTAGAGAAATGTAGATAAAAATAAGTGTGGTTTTACTTCCTAACTATCACAATGGAAAAATTTAAAAAAAAGCAAATATTGGAAGGGCTTTGGGAAAACAGGAAAATTAATACTTTGTTGATGAAACTATCAAATTTTTCCAGCTATTTTGGAGAGTAATATGGAACTATTCCCCAAAGTGACTAAAATCTGCATGCTCTTTGACCTAGTGACACTACTAGACATGAAAGGAAAAGGACCTATATGTAAAAATATTTATAGTAGCTCTTTTTGTAGTTACAAAGAACTTGTGCTGCCCACCAATTCAGGGATACCTAAAATATGATTTATGAATATAATGAAAGACTTGTGCTCCAAAAAATGATAAGGAACATAGTTTCAAAGAAAGCCAGGAAGGCTTTTGTCCACTGATATAAAATGAAGTGAGCACAACCAGAAGAATCATTTATATAATAGCAATAACATTGTTAAAGACAAATCACTTTGAAAGACTTAAGAAATCAATACAGTGATCAAAAATGATTACAGAGGTATGTTGATGAAACTTGCTACTGTCACCTCCTGACAGAAGGTTATGGACTCAGGTACAGATTGAGACATGTTTTTTTGGACATGGCCAAATTGTTTTGTTTGACTATGTATATTTTCTGACAAGGTTTGTTTTTCTTTTTTCTTTTTCAATTAGAAGGTCTAGAGGGAGAGAAAATAGATTTTGTTAATTTAAAAAAATTCAAAATCAATTCAACAAGCTTTGTGTGGTTATGCAATTCTGACAAAGGGAAACAGATAATTTTATTGTGAAAATTTATTTCAGCAACATTTATAATCCTATTCTAATTTTATACTTTAGAGTTAGACTTGATTCTTGGTATTGTAGATTAAGGTAGAGTGACATTAGGATTCTTAATTTTATTTATTTCAATTGTTTGGAGTTTGTTAAAAGTTCTTGGCTACTAATTATTTTACAGTTATTCTTTTTTTCCCTAGGGCTATCTATTGGAAACAAAGTTAATTAAAGGGGAATTTTATTTTATTTTATTTCATAGTTGAAGACCAATTATTCAGCGTGGGAAGAATTGGAATCAACTAAAGCAGTTGTCATGGGAGAAACTGCTGTCATAGAAATAGATAACTTTCCTCGAGGAGTCATTTTAATATACCTAGTTATAGCTTTTTCACCTTTTGGATACTTTTTGGCAATTCATATAGTGGCAGAAAAAGAGAAGAAGTTGAAAGAATTTTTAAAGATAATGGGGCTTCATGATACTGCCTTTTGGTATGTTTTTCAAAGTTTCTTTTGTACTGTACTCAATAGATCTATAAATTCTTATTAATTTTAAAATTTACTGATTTGTTTAACTTTCCTTTTATATTTTTACTTCTTCAGCATTAGAGATTTTGATATTATTAGACCAATTCAACCTGTTGTATTGGACATTAACAAAAATGCATTTTCTCTATTTTTATTTATGTCAAGGTGGCATGTTGTTGAAGAATTCTCTAAGCTCTCACTTAGTTCCCAAATTTTACATGATGTAGATCAGTGATTCCCAAAGTGGGCGCTACTGCCCCCTGGTGGTGTAGCGATCCCCCATAGGGGAGCGGTGATGGCCACAGGTGCATTTATCTTTCCCATTAATTGCTATTAAAATTTAAAAAAAATTAATTTCCAGGGGGATAAGTGATATTTTTTCTGGAAAGGGGGCGGTAGGCCAAAAAAGTTTGGGAACCACTGATGTAGATAAACTATAGTACATTGTGAAGAAGAGCAGTAATTAATAGATAAAGCAAATGAAAATGACTTTTATCAAAGAAGTGTACATTGACTTTAAATTTTTAAGTGGTTATATTTCCTCATCTCTTATGAGTCTATTACCATATTACAGTATTCATATTAACATTGAAGAGAATTTTAAAAGTCCATTTAGTATAACTCCGTCAATATACAGATGAGACAACTTAGACTTAGAGAGATATAAGTAATTCCCATGATCACATAGCTAGAAGTGTCAGAAGTGAGATTTGAACCCTGGTATTCAGGACTCCAAGTTTGGTTCTCTATTCTCAACGTAGAGAATAATGCAACTCTGTCAGCTAGTCTATCCATTATGCATACATAAGGAAATAAATGTAGCCAAGGCAACTTGCTATATTTTTTGTAATGTCCCTGCATTGTTCCTCAGATGGAGCATTCTGCAGGGGCAGCCTGGTTGGTCTCCTGTATGGAGATTTGTAACTGTTCAGTTTAGGTGGTTCAAGTAGGGTTCTGACCAATCGCCCATCCTTCTCCCTCCCCCCCACCTCCTTGCCTCCATCATCCCTACCAACTCCCCCCCCCCCATATCACCCTCTATCCTTTTCTTATGGATTTGCTGATTGGGTACATGTATGTAACTGCTGTTTATGGATAATTTAAATATAAACATAGGTGATCAAAACTTTTTTAAAAAAAAACATTATATATGCTGTGATGTACTGTCTGTAGTTGGTGCTTCATAATTCCTGAATGCAATTCAAAGGCTGTTTTTTTCTGTCAATATAATTTTAGTCTTAGTGTTTACCCAATTTACCATCATGGAAGTTAAGAATGGTCACAAATTTTATATCATTAATTTAGTTGATAATGCAAGGTTCTCTTTCCATTGTATACTTTTTATTCTGTGTAAGAGTTTTAGACCATGAATTTAATCCTTTGGAAATTACAAATTAATTGGCTGATTTATTTTCCAAATACCTTGATTTATATACTTTAAAAATCAGAATAGTTTTAAGTATTTAGAAAATGGAATTTTCTTTGTCAGAGTAATATTGGAAAATTGAAATTTAGTGAATGAAAACATTATAAGGAAGTGCATAAAGAATTTCTATTTTTGTCTGATCCATAGTTGCAAATACTATTTCAGATTATAATGAATTATACTGAACCTGATTTTCCTACCAGATAATAGGCATTTTACATGGAAGAATAGGTGTTAATAAAAAACATTGCCATTAAACAAGTGTTTATAAACCTATGCATTTCCATGCAACTAACATAATACTCTTGGTATTATAAAAGGAGTATCTGGCATAAGTGCTCATATGCTACCTTTTTATTCATTATCTATGAGGAGTTTTTTTTAGTTTCTAGATTCACTGGAGTCTTATTATCATTTTTACTTGTTTTAAAAAATCTCCTATAACAGTTACATAGATTCAAGGCAACTCACTTTCTTGTCATGTTTGTTCCTTCATCTAAAAATTCATAGTATTAGACTAAATAATCTATTTTGAGTTCCTTTTGAGCTCTAAAATTATCTGATACTAACCTAAAATCATCCTTTAGTAAATTGATAGAATGAAAGTCAGTTAAATCTAAATAGTTCAATTCTTCTACCAAACTGTGGCTTTTTACCCAAGTAAATAAATAGAATGAATATGGTTAAACATATAACAGACATTACATTGCTCTAAAATGTTTTGTTAATGGAGGATTTCTACACAGTCTTTAAGCTTACAACTTTGATTTTTTAGCACATGTTCTAGAGAAAAGTGCCATACTGACTTTATAGTTTTTTATATATTTTATGACATTTCAGTTGCTATGTGGCCCTTTAGAATATTCCTTTTTATATACTATGAATTGCTGTCACTTTAAAAAATACAAGTAGATAGAATTTTTATAGTGCTTTAAGATTTTGAAAGTTAATGGTTCTAACTCTTTGGAAAAATAATTTTATTTTTATATTTAACAGAAATTTTAATTTTTTCACAACTATCTTGTTTAGGGCGTATTAAATTTTAGCACATTGGCATCGGTTTTTAGAGATATGAGTAAATTGTTTAAATATCTTTTAAGAATAAACAGGAAATTGCAACAGTTTGATATTATGGATTCTCATAATTCCAGGCCTATATACTTTAGATCTAAATGTATTTGTATTCTTTTTTTAGGCTTTCTTGGGTTCTACTGTATACGAGTCTGATTTTTATTATGTCCCTTCTCATGGCAGTTATTGCCACAGCGTCTTCATTATTTCCTCAGAGCAGCTGTTTTGTGATATTTCTTCTTTTTTTCTTATATGGATTATCTTCAGTAAGTATTTAATTTCAAAATTGCGAATAGAGAACAATCCTCCAAATATTTGAGAATTATTAGAAGGATTTTTATTTAGTTGGTTTGTAGGTCCCTTTATCTTTAGTTAGGATATTATCAAATGACTGTTAAAAAGTATTACTGGCCTTGGAAAGGTCAGAGTATTATTTTTATCTTAAAATTGCATCTGTATTTCACATGGTATGAATTTGTACACTAGTATTTAATTTTGAATGTCTTTATATAATCATACATTTGACAATTCGATGGCTTTATAGTGATTTAATTGAAGTAACTCTTGCCCCTATTCTCTGCAAGTGTTCCAGTCAGTGTTCTGAGGGTTTGCTCTAGAACTAACAGTGTATGAAGCAGAAAAACCATACAGTGATTATCCTTCAGCTCTTACTATGTGAATATCCCACTTACTTCTGTTGTCAGACACTTTTTTTTGATGATAGCCAGCCTTCATACTACTTGTTTTGCATAACTCTTCATTGACATTCTGATGTAACCTAATCATGCCCACCATGTACTTCTCCCTTGCCTTTTGGGATCATGCATACATAATATGCATGATAAAATTATTTAATTTTATTAATTATATGTAAATATAGAGACATAACTGCAACTTTATTAAAGGAAGCAGTATGGATTAATGGAAAAAGGGCCAATTTTGAACTTGTTTCAAGTTCTACCTCTGACATATACTAGATGTGTTATATTAAGCAAGTCATTTAGTCTCTAATTGCCCATCTGCATTAGTGAAGGAAGTTTCAATAGTGTATTCTCTACATTGAGGAGATAACAGGCCCAAATTCCCTTCTTTTGCCTTAGTTTGAAAGCAACCCTGTTGTATTTGTCACAGTTCCTTACAAGGTAAATACTTAGTAAATAGTTATAGATCTTTCTGATATGTATGCATCTATATGTATAAAACTTGAATATACTTCCAGATCTTTTACATAGCTTTTAATAATGGGGCATTTTAAACTTGAGTCTGCAATTTTCTCAGCACTTCTATGTATTATGGTCTATGAAAATTAAAATTCTCACTCAAGTATCTAAGTTATTTTATTTCAGATAACAATTTTACAATTAAAATGAATTTATTAACATTCAGATTTTTTTTTAAGGTTTTCTTTGCCTTAATGCTTACACCCCTTTTTAAAAAATCAAAACATGTGGGAATAGTGGAATTTTTAGCTACCGTGGCATTTGGATTTGTGGGCCTTTTGATTGTTCTGCTGGAAGATTTTCCTAAGTCTTTGGTATGGCTCTTAAGCCCCTTCTGTCAATGTACATTTTTAATTGGTATTACACAGGTGAGTAAATTGATTATTGTACTTTCACTGAATTCTCTTTCTTTATACTTCAAGGGAAGTGTTATGCTGCATTAGAAAAGTTTTGATGTGTTACAGATGCTCCAAAATTTTTGAATATGATAAAGGTATTATAATTAGGATTAGAAATACATTTTATCTATGACAATTTATATTCTTATAGTTTTCCATAACTTAGTTAAAACCTTTCTGGTTTTTTGAATGACTGGACAAAGCATTTATTTAAGAACTTACTATGTGCAAAGCATTGTGCTGAGTATTGGAGATATAAATAAAAAAGCAAGAGAAAAGGTTCTTTTAATCCTCTTTATATAATATAATTATTACTGGAAAAAATCAAGAGTACATGCTCTTGTGGCTTTTAAGAATGCCATTTTTTCCTTTGTGCAAAATATAAAAGGATCATTGCTACGACGGTGTTTTTAAGATTTTATTTTAAATATTGTAGATATCTTAATGAAAATTTCATCATTTTTCAGTAATATAGTTTTTTTTAAATATCATATTGTGTTGAGTCATATTTTTATACTGAGAAATGTTAAAACCAAAGATTGTAGTCTTGACCAAAGATTTATTATCAAATAAATACTTCAATCTGTAATGAAGAGGTGGTAGGAGAGTTCTCTCTGTGTAGATTTCCTCTATTAGTATCCCCACTCATTCACTTTAGTCTTAAATATTTCCCTGTCTAATGATTACTTACTTTTTGCTTACAGACATGCCTAAGACTTTATTGTTTAGTTTTTTTGGTTGTATCTAATTCTTCATGACTCCATTGAGGTTTTCTTGGCAAAGATCCTGTAGTGATTTGCCATTTCCTTCTTTAACGTTTAACAGATGAGGAAACTGAGGCAAACAGGGTTAAGTGATTTGCTTAGGGTCACACAGCTAATAAGTGTCTAAGTCTAGATTTTAACTCGGGAAGATAATTCTTTTTGGTTTTAGGACAGGCACTCTACCAATTGTATCACTTAGCTGCCGTTATGCCTAAGTCTACCATATCCTTTAAAGACAACCCAAAAAAACCTCCCAACTCCAAAATCCTTACTAGGCCTTATCATCATCCCTTCTAGCTATTCCTACCTTTCTCAACCAAACTCCTTGAGAAGCTTGTTTGCATCATTTCCTCTATTTTATATTTCTCTTCTAAACATTCCACAAACTGCCTTATAAAAGTTCTATAAAATGATCATAAAATCATATGCCATTTCATATTTAAATTTTAATTTCTTTATTCTTTCTTTAAGTTCTAAGACTTTCTCATTTAATTCTCACAACACCCCTTCATTTATCTGACCAACTTTTATTGATGGGGTGAATATTTATAGTCTCTCAATAAACAGTGCCAGTAGGCTGGGAATGATTATTGCCACTCTGCTTATGAGAAAACCAAGACTTGTAGAGTTTAAATAACTTGTCCAAAGTAATACAGCTACAAAGTGTTGTGTGGGATAGAGATTTTCTGTTTTCTAATTTTACATTTTGTATACAATTAGACTTTTGTATACAATTTCACTCTGTGTTAATTGATTATAAAAGGGGACACCCATTGTACTGTATAAACTGTAAAAGATGGCAAAAATGCAATTCTTTCATGAACTTGGCCTATTTAAAATAAAATTAGCATACTAGCATTAATAAACACTAAGTATTTTTAGATCTTTTATATAGCATTTAGTAATGGGGCATTTTAAACTTGAGTCTGCAATTTTCTCAGCACTTTTTTATATTATGGTCTATGAAAATTAAAATTCTCACTCAAGTATCCAAGTTATTTTATTTCAGATAAAAATTTTGCAATTAAAATGAATTTATTAACTTTAAGATTTTTTTAGGTTTTTTTTGTCTTAATGCATCCCCTTTTAAAAAACCAAAACATGTGGGAATAGTTTGGCATTTTGAAAAGCTCTTAAGTGATGGATAAATGATATGGATGGCCCTTGATATAAAAATTATCAAAAGGAAATTTGAATTGTGTTTTTGTCCTTAACCAGTTTTTGAGTTTAAGTAGAAATGAATTAAGACTTTTTTATTGATCATTCTTTCCATTATGGCTTTTGCACATTCAAATGTTTGAAGGTGCTTATCTTTAGGACCTTTAAGTGTGAAGGTTTTAAGTATAAGAAATGATTTCACTACTTTCCTTATACTAACCTAGGTGCCCTCCTTTTAACTCCAAACAGTGGACAATTGCAAAAGTTCAGACATGAGTAGAAGAGGGCCTAAACCATGGTGGTGGCACTATCAGAGGTGAGAAAGGAGTGTTTTTAAAGACATCACAAAGGTGAATTCAAGAGGTCTTGGCAACAATTCAGATATGGAGAGTGAGAGATAGGAGACGAGGATAACACCAACATTGTGAGCCTAGAGGACTAATAGATTGGTGGTATTCTTTTTTTTTTTTTTAAACCCTTACCTTCCGTCTTGGAGTCAATACTGTGTATTGGCTCCAAGGCAGAAGAGTGGTAAGGGTAGGCAATGGGGTCAAGTGACTTGCCCAGGGTCACAGCTGGGAAGTGTCTGAGGCCAGATTTGAACCTAGGACCTCCCGTCTCTAGGCCTGGCTCTTATCCACTGAGCTACCCAGCTGCCCCCAATTGGTGGTATTCTTGATAGTAATAAAGGAGTTTGGAAAGGTTAAGAGAAAAAGATAATTAAGTTTTGGATATGTTGAATTTAAGATAACTATAGGATATTTAGTTTGAGATACCTAGTAGGCAGATTAGTAATTTGGAGAATCATTATTATGGAGATAATTGAATCCATGGAAATTGATGAGATTACCATGTGAAATAGTCTAGGGAGAGAAGAGAAGAGGGCCTAGAATGAAGCCTCTGGGACACTCTGTATTAGTGAGAGTTACCTGAGTGAAGATAGGAGGAGTATAGGAGGGAGTAGTGTTACAAAATTCTAGAGAGAATTTAGTGTCAAGTAGAAGAAGATAGCAGGCAGTGTTCAAGGCTGCAGAGAGGTCAAAAAAGGATGAGGATCGAGAAAGACATCATTGTATTTTGTAACTTTTGAAAGAGAAATTTTGGTACAATGATGAAGTCAGAAGCCACATTGTAGAATATTAAGAAGCGAATGAGAAGAGAGGAAGTGGAGACGTCTATTGTAGATGACCTCAAAGAGATTACAAAATGTGGAATATATCCAATATAGACAGGATATAGGATGATTGTGGGGGATGAATGGATTAAGTGAGGATTTTTTTAAAGTAGAAGTCATGGGCCTGTTTATAAGAAAGTAGGTAGTCTCCAGTAAGAGAGAAGTGAAAGAGTGATGATGACAGAAGGGACAGCCTGCTACAGTAGAAGACTGAATGGAGTAGAATCATTGGGCATGCAGTTTGGATTTGGCAACAAGAAGGTCCATTTCATGTGACATGGGGTAAAAGAAGTGATAGTAAGAGGAACCATCTAGGTGATGATGAAAGATGAGGAGGGAGCTTTTGGCAAGTGGCCTTTTTGCCCTTGTAAAACATGAGACAAGATTTTCACTTGAGAAGGCAAGTGGAAGGTGAGCCATAGGAGGTTTGAGGATGGATGAAAAGGTTTGGAAGAGCCACTGTGATAAATTTGGATAATGAGATAATTAGGTATGTATAAAAGAATTTCCTAATAGTAGTGTGGGCCCACTTGAGATTATGTAACAAATTTGTATGTATCCAATTGTCATTATTGTGATTTTCTCCAGCTTTATTCAGTAGTATTTGTAGGAATGAAGTCAGAGGATGCTGGGAGTGATCTAAGATTGAGGGCTGGCACAGCAAATTTGGTGATATTAAAAGAGGGTGGAAAACTCGAGGTGAATTGGTTCACCAAGGCATCATATTGGAGAAAGGAGGACAGTGTGGCATTGTAAACATGATGGCCTGAGAGAAAGCTGAAGGATCAAGGGATTAAAGGTCACAGTGTAAATGAAGAAAGAGGCTAAGAGAGAGGTGGAAAGCCAGTAGATGGAGGTCTGATAAGGGAATTTCAAAGTTCATAAACATGGAGATGGTTCATTTAAAGATAATGGCAATATCAAGGATATGGTCATTTCTGTGTGTGATTGAGTGGGATGAAGGAGTAAGCTGATTATATATCAGTTAAATAAAAATTTATTTAAGTACTTTGTGGAGAATTACCAAGTTTGCAGAGTTATGTTTTCTTCATATAACCCACATCTTCCAAAAACTGATATGTAGGTAAAGATACTGGTTTGTGGAATATAGTTATTAAATTCAGTTAAATAAGCAGTCACTGCACCAGGCATTGTGTTAAAGTGCTGTAAAATAAATGTCAGGAAATAGATACTGGCTTACTAGATGTAAATTCAATATTTTTTTTCTCTTAGGTTGGATTGAAGTTAGATAACTTTCAGTTCAGAGGTTTTATGATTTTTTTAACCATTACCTTCTATCTTAGAATTAATAGTGTGTATTGATTCCAAGGCAGAATGGTAAGGGCTAGGTGATGGGGGTTAAGTGTCTTGCCCAGGGTCACACAGCTAGGAAGTGTCTGAGGACAGATTTGAATCCAGGACCTTCTATCTCTAGGTCTGGCTCTCAATCCACTGCTGCCCCTATAATTCTTGATAGTCAACTTGTTTTAATAGCTCTTATTATGTCCCTATCTGCCTGGAGCCCCTCAGAGAAATAAGGGTCCCCCCCCCCATCAGAGCTCTATCAAAAATGCAGATGGCAGAGCCTTACACTGATCCCAGTTGTCTGAAAATCAGGCCACAGGATAGATGGATACCCAATCAGATCCCTTTGCGTGGCTCTCATCTGATCAACACTTTTTATTAAAATTATTATAGTCTGTATTTTTAGGATAGCCTCAAGTTTTATAGTATAGATATGAAATCCTTTTATAGAGATCCATTTATAGAATTTCCCTTATAGAATTCATTAAGGGGAGTATTAAGGGACTCTATAATAAAACAGCATTTAATGAGTTAATAGCCCCTACCCTTAATAAAAAACAAGGTAGGAGAAGCTGCTTTTTTTCTCTGTGTCATAGTTTGAAGGCCACAACATGACAAAACAAAAATACCTTTTTGCCTCAATACTTTCTAACACAGAATTTAACCCCATGAGCCCAAACACTCTCATGCTTTGCTACTTTCCCACATTAGACTTGTTCCCCCGAATTTGAAGGTTCTTATGCTCTAACTCCCTTTTGAAATAGGTTGAAGGTTTTTTTTTATATGTTACTATTAAAAATGATAAAGACTGATATAAATATAGAAATTAGTATTTTAATTAAAGCCATGGCCGTACTGGTAAATTCGTTAGACCATGCGCTTGTAAGAATTCAAAACTGCCGCCCCAGCCATTATTGTTACCGCCTCTCGCCCAGGTAGCTAAAGAGGAAGTTCAAAGTCACTTCTCCCTATTTAAAACAGTCCCTCACCTTGAAAATGTAATCCAAAACAGGAAACCTGTTGGACCACGGGAAATGTAGTTTTTTTTTTTAGGTCCCCAAGTGTCCATAGAAAATACAAATAAATAAACAAATAAACAAATATATATATATATACACACATATATATACTTTTAAATGGCATTTCCCAAATTTCAGTTAACATTTCCCCCTGAGGTCTGGCAAAAAAAAAAGTTGGTCTTTTTTCTTTGCTGGACCTGTAAACATAGACAACTTCTAAAATTTTAGGAATTTGGGGGATAAAAGAAATGGATAAACAAATGGATAAAACTAGCCACACTGACAAAAAAACCAATTTGGGGGCAGTCCCCTATTGGTATAACAGTGTACAATTAAAGCAATATATACAACTCAATTTCCACTCCCCATAGTTCAATCAACTGCACCCCGAAGTTCAAATTTTGGTCTTCATGGTACAGTGAAGGCTTTTCAGGCATCTTCATGGTGTCTTCACCAAACAGTCAGGATTCTGGGGAGATGGCAAAATCCTTATCCTGAAATTATTCTCAAAAGAATTTAAACTTTACATTATAGATTATAAAACATACATTTTCTTCTGAGAATTATACATTTCCCCCTGAAATTACTCCTAAAAGGGTTAAATATACATATATTTTTACATTATCGAATTTTAAAAAACTTAACAGACATCCCCCTGAGGAAAATTCTAAACACACCTTTTTTTCTTAAAAAGGGTACCTCAGGTCAGCTAAGGATGACAAAATAAAAAGAATAAAATTCAAGAAAAAAAAGAAAAAATTAACTTGTGAATGAAATGTAAAATGTGAAAAAAATGTAGGGAAAATAAACTTAGACCTTTGAATGAAGGCCTAATTAAAGTGAATTCAGCAGTTTGCAATTGCCCATTCAGGGCCAGGACTTAAGGAAATGTTTCTCTCTGATCTGATTTACCATCAGCTTTTCAGGGAAGTGAGCCAAATAAATAACCAATCTTAGGTGCTGGCCTAGGAATTTTAGTTGAGGGGACCCACGTCCTCTAAAGTTTTAGAAAAGACTGGGACTCCAGGATTCAAACCCCAATTTCTAAGCCCTAAAGTATTGGCATAGAACTCTGCAATCCATGCAGATCTTTTAGTCAAGTCTCTGACCATGTGCTTTCTTAGCACTATTAACGGCTTTATGTTCCCTTCTGGAATCAGAGAGGCATATAAATCACAGTCCTATAGGCTCAGGTATTTGCATTAAGCTTATATCGCTGTAGAATCAGAAAAAGGATAAATAATGATTATATATGTACTTCCAGTACAAGATGAGAAAAAGGAAAAATCAATTGCTCTCATAAAAAAAAATGTTTTAAAAAATAAAATATATA